>NW_024870831.1:0-265000 GCF_019054845.1 Dipodomys spectabilis | reverse complement strand
ACTTTTATGACTATGAACTCTGTGTAGCTCATATTTGTAATAATCATACAAAGAAAAAACAGAAATATAGTGCTGGAGGCTAACTCAAATGGAAGATCTGACTCATATGTATGTGATACCAAGTTCAAAACCCATTATCAATTTCCCCTTCAAAAATGGCTCTTCTCATCATGTGTGCTTTTCCTAGCTTATGAGAAGGGTGCAAACAGTTAAAGAGAGAGAAAAATAAGCTGTCAGGCACAGAACTGTGCTTTTAAGGAGCAGTACTTGCCAGAACACGTGTTGACTACAACAGATGATGACTCCATGTTTTCTGAAATAAAGAGACCTAGTTGAACTTGAATACAGGCTCCACTGTATATGAGATAGGGACTCAAAATTAACTAAAATCTCTGGAGCTCAAAGTCTTAATAGTTAAAATGAGCATAACAATACATATCTCACATTATGAGATCTGGATGTTATCAAATCTGGAGTGGGTTTTATCTTATGTGTGTGTGAAACACTCAAACACTGCTGGAAGAAGTATAAACTGGCATGATGTTTACTAAATTACTTAACAGTAATACAGCAACTATACCGACTCCTGCCTGTTATCTTACAAAGAGGCTGAGAAAAGAGGATCAAGGTTCTAAGGCAGAACAGGAAAATGGGTCAGACTCATCTCCATTGACCTCTAAAAGAGCTTGAGGTGGAGATTGGTTCAAGTTGTAGAGTGCTAGACTTCAGCAAAAATCTCAGGAACAGTGCCCAGGCCCTGAGTTCAAGCCCTAGGACCAGCAGAAGCACCCGCGCGTGTGTGTGCACACGCGCGCGCACACACACACACACACACCACAAACACACATACACAAACACACACACAATTTTGTATGTTCCTATCACCCCACTTAACAATACTTTCCCATTTCCAAGCTCACCAGTTGTTGTTGTTTTGTTTTGTTTTAAAAGGGACTTGCTGTGTAGCTCAGGCTGCTCTTAAGCTTACAATCCTTCTGGGTGCTGTGATTACAGGCATGTGTACCATAATTGGTTTCACTCAGTAACTCTATCTATAACATTTTTTGCAAGAAATTCATTCATACTCATGAAGATATGTGGCTTAAAGCTGTTCATATTAATATTCTACTATACAAATATAAATAATATAGCTGGACATGGTACTATACTAACACATGGTAATGCAGACAGAATTAGGAGTTGAGGAAAGCCAGATTTACACTGCAGAACCTTGCCTCCAAGGAAAGAAATTCTATAAATATAAATCTACTCTGAGACATACAATATGTTAAATTAATATAATGGAACATATAGATTATTGTTAATGGAAATAAAATCTTGGCAGAAATTTTAAATACATACATATGTATATATATTTAAATTTGAAGAAATAAAATTTCAAGTGGTATTATCTGCATTTTTCAGTCTGTCACCTACCTATTTACTCACACATTGATTTCTGTTTAGTCTTCACAAAATACTGTTCTCTCACATAAGTACAAAAAAACTGCATAACAAAAAGTACAAAAAAGTGCATTATCATAAATGCAAATGTAGTTTATTCCCTACCATGATAATTTGGAGAAAACATGCATTAAGCTAATGGCATTGAATACTGCTCAAGAAGGGGACTCAAAGAGAATGTAGATTATGTGTGTGTGTGTGTGTGTGTGTGTGTGTGCGTGTGTGTGTGTGTGTTCCATGAGTAAATAATGGAGTCAGAAGTGACCTAATATTCCTGTTTAGTCTTTTTGCTCAAAGCTGACACTCTACCATGAGAGCCACATCTCCACTTCTGGATTTTGGTTTCTCAATTGGAGAAATATCTCAGATTCTTCTGCATAGGCTGTTTTAAACCAGGATCCTCCGATTTTTACCTCTAAAGTAGCCAGGTTTTAAAATATGAGCCATAGGTGGACAGTAACTACATTAATATTTTTGCATGTTTGAATGAATTTTAGAGTAAGACATATATGTTACTTTTGAGAATTGAGAATGTAGGACAATAGTAATTAATATTTAAGAGATCATAAAGCAAACAAACCTGAAAATAGAATTTAGCTGAGAATAATATGGAATAAATCAAAATTACCCATGACAGTTTTCAGTCTGTGCACAGAAATGATTGTATTGTTGGAGCCCAAGGCCATCAGATAACTAAGCTCCAGCTGGCTTCTATGCTCATGAGGCCAGCTAGTGCTATTCACAAGAATGTGATGTTGTTGGATGGCAGGGATCAGCTTCAAGTTCAGACCCTGAAATATTTCTATTGATCTAGAAGTGGAAACACAGCAGGACAAGAATGTGATTAGAAGTGCTGAATGCAAAAACCATAGACTCCAAGGAAGACAGAATAACTCTTTCTATATCTGAAAGAGTATTCTCTCACAAAGAATCCTGAGCCGAATATGGTGGTCAATGTGTGTAATCTCTGAACTTGAGAGGATGATTTAGAAGTTAGCTTGAGACCAGCCTATGTTTTAGGCCAACAGAAGGACACATAGTAAAATGCTATATTAAAACAACAACAACATTGTAAAGCTGGTTTTGACATGACATTTTGTACTTCTCATTGTTGCAACAGGTCCACCTGAATCCTTAAACGACTTGGGAGGGGGGGTATGATTGGGTGGGGGGGAGGGGGGAGGTTGGGAAGGGAGGTGAAGGGAAAACAAAGGAGGAGGCTGCAATGCTTGGTAAGAAATGTATGCATTATCCTGCCCATGTAATTGTAACCCCTCTGTACAGTATGTTCTCAAATAAATTAAAATTAAATTAAAAACAACAACAACAGTCCCAATAACTGGGAATATGGTTAGTTGTAGAGTGCTGGCCTCGCATGCATGAAGCACTTGATTTGATTCCTCAGTATGATATAAGCAGAAAAATTGGAATTGGTAATGTGGCTCAATTGGTAGAGTGCTAGTCTGGATCAAAGAAGCTCAGGGATAGGGCCCAGGCCCTGATTTCAAGCCCCAGTCTGGCAAAATTAAGCAACAACAGCAACAACCAAATGCAAAGTGCTGTTTGTTGAAATAAATATGTTGAAGAATTGTTGATGCTCACTAGAAAATTGTGCTGTCACCATTCATAATGAACTTTGTTAGAAAAAGTAAAATAAATTAATGAAATATTATCTGGCATTAGACGGGACATAGTGAGATCTAAAAATGATAGCTGCCTATGGTGACTTGACACAACTAACATTACAGATACACTTTCTAGATTGTAATTTTTAAGGATACAATCGTGGGTTTTTTCTTTTTCAAAATAATTATACTGCCGGGGGCCAGTGGCTCACCCCTGTAATCTCAACCCTCTGAGTAGCTAGGATTATAAGCATGCACCCCTGGCAACTGACTAAAATAATTGCTTACCTGAGACAGAAGCCAGTTAGTATTAATTGTCAATCATGTTTAACTTTGTAAAATAAACTTTACTGAAAAGCCTTACAGTAGAAATAAGGAATAAAATGTGTCCGTTTGTTAAAAAGTTCTTACTAAAAGCTACATATTTTACTTGATTTTTTTCTTTCAAAATTGTGTTTTCCAGAATCATACCTTATCTTTCCTTGCTGTTTCTTTCGTTTATTTCATACATGCCCACAGCTTCTTCAACTATCATTTATGTGAAGAGCTTGCACATATCTATTTTCAGTCCAAATTCCTTGTATGCATCTATCATACACATATTCAACTGCCATAAAAACTTGTGAAACAATAATCACCCCTTTCCATTACTGGATATTAATGTGTGAGTAAAATTTAGGAAAACAAAGAATAACATCAATAAATATAACTAGATTTTAATAGTAAGGTTAAACATAAATTCAATATTGATTATTTTCTGAGCAATTTAATAAAAACCTCAAGGAAAAGAAATCAACTATTTTGAGTGCTGATATTGTGGTTTAAACTAAGGATCTTAACTTCTCACTTAAGCTTTTTCCTTAATGGGTGGTGCTATATACATGAACCGCAGCTCCCCTTCCAACTTTATTTTGGGGAATATATAGAGATAAGAATCTCATGGAATAAAAATTCAGCTGTGTCCCTATCTTGGGGTTCATTTCAATTAACATCATCTTTAATGGTCATATGGTACCATGTACTAGTTATTACAAGTAAAGGAAACTATGGGTCCTATGTTTATTTGGGCCTGGAATATTTCACTTAATATAATTTTTTTCACATCTTTCCATTTCCTTACAAATGGGAGATGTCATTTTTCTGATAGAAGCATAGAATTCCATTATATATATATATATATATATATATATATATATATATACACACACACACACGCATATATATACATATACATATACATATACACATATATATACATATATATATATATATATATATATATATCACATTTTCTCTTTTTTATTGGGCAAATACCATACAGAGGGTTTGCAATTACATGGGCTATGTAATGAGTACATTTCTTATCAAGAATTGTTGCCTTCTCCTTTGTTTCCCCTTCCCATCACTTTCCATTCCCCCCCCACCCCCTCGTCCCCCCACCCCAAGCCACAGTAGTAATGTTAGTTTTTCAACATAATATCTTGAACATCTCATTGTTGCAATGGGTCCACCTATATCCCTATTTAAACAATTTGGTTTCCCCTTCTCCTCCACAAATTATACCACCATAAAATACAGTGAAAACAGGGGTTATACTGTGAGGGAGGGCCATACAAAGCAACAAAAAAATCATCTTATAAATATGTTAGAAACAAGCAAAAGAAAGAAAAAAAAGTTTGAAGCCTTATCTTGGGGTTCATTTTGCCTCACATCAACTTATCTCACCTTTTCTACTTGTCTCAGACATATACTAGTTATTGCAAATAAGGGAAACCCTGGGACATAAGTTTCTTGGGGCCTGATTTATTTCACTTAATATAATTTTTCCAAGTCTTTCCATTTCATAACAAATGGAGCTATGTCATTGTTTCTGATGAGGCATAGGATTCCATTGTGTATATATACCACATTTTCTTGATCAGTTCATCTACTGAGGGGCACCTGGGTTGGTTCCATATCTTAGTTATAACTGCCAAGACAGCCATCTACCATCACAACAAATGAGCTGGCCATCGTGATTTACATCTGAAATCCTAGCTAATTATGTGGGAGGCATAGGTAATAAAGTCTCAGTCAATCTAAGATCACACCTGTGCAAAAAGTGCAAGACCTCAAGCAAATTATATGGACTAGAAGTATGGCAACATTGGTTGAGCTGCTTGGTGCTATGCAACAAAAGTCCTGTCTAGCAAGCAGAGAACTCCTAGATAGAACCCTAGTAATACTCCTTTCTTCCACCAAAAAGCCTAAATAAGTTTGTCCTATTTGAACATCTAATTTCAAGGCCACTGACAGATCAGAGATGGTGACCTTCTCTTTAAAACCTAACTTTCACCCTAATGATAATCCAATTCTAATGTTTAAGAAAGATACTCTAGTTTTTAATCATTCTAATGAATATTCCAGTTTTCACTCTGGAAATGAGTTTCAGTTTGCTCTAATTCCCACAAATTTTCTGACTCTACCACTAAAGTTATCTTGTTCCCTCACATGAGCCATTATATTACTTGTCCTCAAGTTCTCTTATCAGGAAAAATACTATAGTTTCCATTGATTCTAACTTTTCCTGAACCACTGTATCTGAAAAGTTTCAGATTTATTTACCATCTGGTCCATTACTTACCGCTAACTCAACCTAAACCTGGCTGGAAAACTCTCATTAATCACTACAAGAATGATCACTGAGAAATAAATATAATTATAATGTCTTAGTTACTATTCAGCCTCACATATTTGCTTCTACTTGTTAGTGAACACAATTTTATACTAAAAGCTTTCTTATTCGTAACAGTAAATAAATCAGAAGAAAATACTGATCCTAATCTTAATCCAAATTATATGGCAATGCTAACACTAACACAAGTACACTAGTTTTCACTCACCCTTCCAAACATAAGTTTCAATATTTTCCAATATCTTAGTCATTTTCTAACACTAAACTTAATCTTTCTTAACTGGAACATTGAGAATAACCATCAGCCTAATTGTAAGAAGATTCATATATTAATAGCAATACTCTAGTATACATTCATTCTAATTCTTACCAGACATATATTAAAATTTACCTTCAATTTGACCCTCATTTTTTTTCTCCTTTACTCTAAGCCTAACCATGGCTGGAATCCTAACCATAACCTTGACCGTACTCGTATCCCAATTCTAAAATATATGAAAAATGCTCGTTTTGTGCAAGCCTAACTGAAATTCCACTGGTAATTCTTGAAATAAATTGCAGGTTTTCTGTAAACCCTACAGATTTTTTCACTCTTAACTCTGAATGTTTTTTGTTACATAATAGGAATCATTATACGCATTGATTTCAAACCCTGATATTGTGAAATGCATTGTACTTCCATTATCCCAGCTTTTCCTAAATTCCTAGAACATAAAAAGTTTCAGCTTTACTTAGTATTTAACATTTCTTTTTTTTTTCTTTTTGTGGTCGTGGGGCTTGCACTCTGGGCCAGGGCATGATCCCTGAGTTCTTTACCTCATAGCACCGCTTTTGTGTTTTATGGTGGTTAATTTGAGATAAAAATCTCATGGACGGTTTTGCCATTTTTTAAGTTCTGTGTTGATTTCCTTTTTCAAGATTTTAAAGTTTTCATCATAGAGGTCCTTCACTTCTTTAGTTAAGTTAATTCCTAGGTATTTTATTTTTTGTGGGGCTATTACAAATGGAGTTGCTTTCCTAATTTCAGCCACACTTTTCTCATTGTTGGCATACAGAAAAGCCATTGATTTTGGGGGGTTAATTTTATAACCTGCTACTTTGCCAAAGTTTTGAATCAGCTTGAGTAATTTGGGAGTGGAGTCTATGGGATTCTTTAAATACAAGATCATGTCATCTGCAAAGAGGGAGAGTTTTATTTCTTCTTTCCCTATTTGGATCCCCTTTATGTCTGCATCTTGTCTTATTGCTGTAGCTAGGCATTCTAATACTAGATTGAAGAGAAGTGGATAGACTGGGCATCCTTGTCTTGTTCCTGAGTTAAGAGGAAATGGCTTTAGTTTTTCACCATTGAGTATAATGCTGGCTGTAGGTTTGTCATATACAGCCTTTATTGTATTGAGGAATGTTCCATGGATTCCTAGTTTTTCCAAAACCTTCATCATGAAAGGGTGTTGGATCTTGTCGAATGCTTTTTCTGCATCTATTGAGATAACCAAATCTCATGGACTTTCCTGCCTGGGCTACCTTTGAACTGATCCTCAAAAAGAGCTTCCTGAGTAACTAGGATAATAGGCGTGAGCCACTAGTTTAACCCATTTCTTTACTCTATCCTCAACCCCGGTTAACCAGAAACCTAATCCAAATCACATTCTGATTTAACACCAAATGGCTAATGTAAGGAAAATTGTCTAGATTCTATTCAATTGCACATTTTTTTGGCTTCTATTTCTTATTGGAAATCTAAAATTTACCGTAAAGCTTATCCTTCCCTAACCCTAATGGGAACAAAAAAGTATCTCTCACTTTAAACCAAATTATATCTGAATGTTTAAAGTAACACAGACTGGATTTCATTCATTCTTGCCATTCATTCTTCTTAAAATATGTGGCAGTTTTACACAATGTCTTACATGTTTTTCTCATCCTAACCCAGCTCTAACTGGCACACATTTCCTAATCCTAAGCCTAGATGTAACCAAATCATCACGTTAATAGCAAGCCACTTTTTCATATTCATCCTAACTCTTGCTCAGCCTGTAGGTCTAAATTTTACTTGCATTTTGAATATATTTTTAAGTGTTTTTCTATTTCCAGTCAGGTTTTATTGTTCATTATTTTTAAAAATTTTTATTTTGTTGAAAAGATGCTTTAAAGAAGGATTAGTTACACGTGTAAGGTAAGGAGTACGTTTCTTGTTGAGCATTGTTACCCACTTCTTTCTTGTTCTCCCACTATCACATCCCTCCCCACTTCACTTACCCCTCCCTCCCCATGGTGTAATCTTCATTTTCAACATAGTGTCTTGTGAGTATTATTGTTGCAATGGGTCATCCTCTGATGAACCTAAATTTTCTATTTCTCTAATCCTAATTCTAATTCTGTCTGGGATCCAAACCATAATAATAATGATAACTCAATTCAAAAGTTAACAAAAAATATTCAGGTTTTTATTCATCCTATTAATTCTTTGTACATCTTGAATTATCTTGCAGTTTAGCTTCAATCTTCCAAATTAGTTTATATGCGCATCTATAAAGATGTAATTTTATGTGAAAAACAGAAGATCTTTGGAGGAAGGAGTAATGAGAAGGAAATAGAGGGAGTAAAATCCAATACGTTAAATATATTATGGAATTGTCACTTCTGACAATTACTATCTATTAACAAAATAACTAAAAATTAATAAAGAACACACTGCCTTCTAGTGTTCTTTAAGAGAGCCATGATCTGACTTTTGAAAAAAAAAACTCGTGCTAGATAAAATTTGTCCATGCATAATTTATATTGTTTGCCAATTATTTAACTTAATGAATAAAAATTTATTGAATAAGATTCTTTGACAAAAAATATAAAACAGTGACTTAGCAATTGTTTGAGAAAAAGTTATTCTTATGAGTTTTAAGAAACGGAATTGATATTTCCCTACAAAGCAATGAATTAGGTTTACTAATCTAGTATTTGTAGTAAGTTTAGAGAACATAATTGACATGAGAAACAACTAACTGTATATCTTGTTTCTTGAATGAGTGATATTTTAAACATTGTCTTTTATTCAAATAAATACTTAGGTTTACATTTCAAAATAAGTGCAATTTTATCTCCTTTCAGAACATGTACTTACCCTGCAATTAAATGTACTAGCATATTCAGGTATTTAAAAGCTAAATTTTCTATGTTTTATATGCAGCTCTACATATTCAGAATGACATGATTTTTATTCATAAATATCTAACCCCAGATTTTTCCTTTATCAATATAAATTGTCTCATGAGTTTGTAGTGAAGGCTCCAGTAACCAGACTGGTTAAAACAATTTCCTGAATTCTAAATTTTAAATCAAATCATTTTTAAGCTTTGATAATATCATTTATTGTCTCTTCAGAGCAATTAAGCTAAAACAAATACTACTTTTTAAACATTTCACTCACATTGTAAAGAATATTAACATAGGTCAAAAAGAAACTAATTATTTCAGACTCATCGTATTTGGTGATTTTATTGTGAAGAATGTAGAGAGTAGAAGGTCCTTATACTCAATAAATAGTTTTGGTTAAATTAAATCATATATCTGGATTTCTGATTTGGAGCTTAATCACATGGAAACAGGAAAATAATAAAAAAATTACTTTGGGATCACCAGAAAAGGATATTTGTGCATGTACCACAGTTGCTTTATTAGTTTGTAGTTGAACACTGCTTCGATTTATATCTTGGCTGTTGTGGTGAATAATGTGAATAACAATGAACTACAGATACATTTATGAGTTACCCACAGACAAATAATCACACGATTGGTGGGTCAGACAATATTTCAACTTTGGATTTCTTTAGGAAACTGCATACAACTTTCTACAACGAGAACACTAACCTGTATTTTGACCAAGAGTGTAGAAAATTTCCTTTTCTCCACAGTGTCACCAGCCAACCTTTTTACCTTTTTAGTTTTTTTAAAGGACATGTTTTTACTGTGTGCAGTACCCAAGACTGGCCTTAGACTCAAATCCTTTTACTCCAACCTCCAATCACTTGGAATTACCAGCCTTTACCACCACACCTGGTTCTTTGGCTATTTTTATGAGTTATAATAGTTAAGAAGTAGTATCATAGTAATTTTGAATTGCATTTCTCTAATGACTTCTGCTCACAAAGCATTAAGCCAACATAGACGTTGTATTAAATACAAATTTGTAAATCCACAGGCGATTTTCAGGGCTTTTTGGAAAACATGTCTATTCAGAACTTTTGTCCATTTTTAATCAAGTTTCTTTTAATCTCATCTTTAATCTCTCTATAGAAAATCAATAATTAATTCAAGGTAGTAGAAAGGAAAAAAATAAGCTGCTCCTAACATTTTTAAATTTTTAATAACATGATATTGCTTAAATCATTTTTCTGTTGACGCTTGAGACTCTATAACTCAATTTAGTTAGACCTTTTACAAGGCTATATATATTTTATTTATTTTACTTTGTTCTTTCCTGCATGAATAATTTAACTTGGTTTCTTTCAGTCTCATGTAATTCAGATTTCAAACTGAAGAATAAATGGAATGAAGCAAACAAAAAATATAATTCCCCTCATCTGATGATGCCTCTACAAAAATGAGGAAAGTGTTCATCCTTCTAAGGACAACGATAGAATATTAAAAAGACAATTTATTCTTCTAGGTCTTCCTTATCTTTGCGATGTAACTTAAATGATACAAAACACAATATACTGCTCAGATACTTTTATGTTTTATCAGTTTTGCACATTTTCATATGGATTTCACCTCAGTCTACAACATTCCTTCATCTTTCTGTCCCTGTTATTTTATATTATCACAACATAAGATAACCAGTTTGATTTACAGCATAAGTTATCCACTGGCTTCCTTGGAAGCAAAGCATGGTCAATAGATATTACTTCTGGTTGCTTACTACATGCAATGGTTTCTGTACTACTTATCACATTCTATTTGGTATTTAAAAAAAATGCTGGCTATACTCAAAGCTCATTCATAGGTTTACGTTAAGTGTTTCACAAGTTTTATGCTCTTAATTCTTAAGATAACATTCGTTATAATGCTAATGTTATTACCATTGTAGTGTTGGGAAAAATTATAGTTAAAGACAGTAAGTGCATGGCCCAAAGACACACACAGTGAGGAAGAAAATGAGTCAAAGTTTCCAAAAGTCTTTCAGCAATACCAAAAAGGTGGATAAAATCTCTCCATTCTCTTACACTCTCAATTCAATATTTATATTGCCCAAGAAATAATAGCGTAGCAAATATTACAAATGGTTATTGTTTTCTATCACATTTTGTCTTCAACACAGACTGTGGTGGTGACATTGGGGTATCATGCACAGAGCTGAGCTTACAAATTGAGGTCCGAAGACAGCCAAATTTCTTCTGTCCCACAGTTCCAGTTTCTTTTTTAAAACGTAAAAGAACTTTTAAATATCATCACTTACTATCTTTTCACAATCCCCAAACGAATTAAATTGACATATAATCACTCCAAAAGGCTTTCAAATAAGGAGATGATACAACAGGCACCCATAAAGTAAATTTTCTTTTATTTTTAAAATTATTCTAAAAACATTGTGCTGGCTGGTCACACTTATAATCCTATCTACTCTGAATATTTGCTCAGGAGACTGAGATCTGTGGATTACACTTGGGAGCCAATCAGGGCCAAAAAAAAAAAACTTCATGAAATTATTTTTCAAAATGTTTAATGAACTAGCAAAGAGCCAGGAATTGAGATGTAGCTTACATAGTAGATCACCAATCTAGATAGGAAAGGCCTGGCAAGACCTTGAAGCCCTGATTTTAAACTCTGAGCATGATGATGTACATGTATGGCGTGTGTTAGCAGGTACATGCGTGTTTGCTTGAATGCTGCGGCACTCACACTCACATACATTTATTCAAATTACCTTCATATCAGTGTTCTGCATTAATTTCTTTGTTAGCGATATTATATGGGTAAAATAGAGGAAATAAACTCTTCCATCTCAGAACATTTTTCTATGTTTTTTATTGTAATAATTCTGTGCAGAGGAGTCACATTTACATGAACAAGGAAACTAGTACATTTCCTAACAGGAATTCTTACCTCCTCCTTTATATTTCCCCTACCATCCCTTCCCTTCCACCTCCACAAGCACACTCCCCTCCCCCTTCCTTCCTCCACCTAAATTGTAAAGTTCATTTTTCAACATAGTGTCTTGTGCATCTCATTGTTACAATGGGTCAACCTGTATCCTTATTTGAGCAATTTTTCCCTTCCCCTCCCCAAATTAGAGAAGCATACATTCAAGATGTATGTGCACCAAATTCAAATACAGAGAAAACACGGGTTATAGCGTGGGGAGAAACATACAAAGAAACAAAAAAAATGCCATCGCTCATTATAAGTACGTTAGAAACAATAGCAAGAAAGAAAAAACCACTTGTGTCACTATCTTGGGGTTCAACATCATCTTATCTGGTTCTATGTACATAGCTTTTCAACTTTTCTGCTTATCCCAGACATACATTTGTTATTGAAAATAAGGGAAATCATGGGACCTATGATTCTTTGGACTTGGGTTACTTCACTCAATAAAATTTTTTCCAAGAGTTTCCATTTCCTAACAAATTGGGTGATGTCATTCTTTCTGATGGAGGCATAGAATTCCATTGTGTATATATACCACATTTTCTTGATCCATTCATCTTGTGAGGGCATCTGGGTTGGTTCCATATACTAGCTATCGTAAATAATGTTGCAATAACCATAGTTGTGCTGGTAGTTTTAGTATGGTCTTGTTTATGATCATTTGGGTAGATCCCCAAAAGTGGGATTAATGTGTCATAGAGGAGTTTTATGTGGAGTCTTTTGAGGAACCTACATACTGCTTTCCAAAGTAGTTGAACAAGTTTACACTCTCACCAAGAATGCAGTACAGCTCCCTTGTGGCCACATACCTTTCAGCATCTGTTGTAGTAAAAATATGGAATGCTCCACGAATTTTCATGTCATCCTTGCGCAGGGGGCATGCTAATCTTCTCTGTATCGTTCCAATGTTAGTGCATGTGATGCTAAATTGAGCAAAGAACATTTTTTATATATAAAGTATAATTTGTATTGATTTTATGAAACTAGACAATTCAGCAAAAATAAGTTTAAAAGAATTGTTGTGAAATTTTAGAATCATGTACTTCTTACATAAGCACACATTTAAGAATAAAATCAAGATAGACATGCCAAAAACAAAATAATTCCAGATATTTGTAGCTCAAGAGATGTGTAGGAGGAGGAATTCAATTATTCTATACAAGGCACCTGTCAAAATGAACATTGCAGCAAGTGTTTAGGTTTGTTAAAGTTTTAATGTTTTAGGGCTGGGAAGGTGGCTCAGTGGTAGAGTGCTTGCCTTGCATGCATGAGGCCCTGGGATCTATTCCTCAGCACCACATAAGCAAAAAGAAAAAAGCGGTAAGTGACGCTGTGGCTCAAGTGGTAGAGTGCTAGCCTTGAGCTGAAGAGCTGAGGGACAGTGCCCAGGCCCAGAGTTCATGCCCCACAAACGGACCCTCCCCCCAAAAAAACAGTTTTAATGTTTTAAATATGCTTAATTTTGGGATTTTGCTTATATATGCCAAAAATAGGACTGTTTGGCAGGTATAAAACTTTTTGATAAAGTATTTAAGATTTATGGTAGTAGACATTAAGTACTAAGTATGTACATTTTAGAGCATATGGAAACTTTATTAATGAGAAGTTGCAAAGTCTTTGTGTAAAGAAGCAGAGTGAAGAGTTAAGACTTTAACTATACAGTTTTTGTTAAAAATTTAGAGATTCCTTACTTTATTTGATGATATAAGCCATAATGTACACATGTATGTTACTAGTCACACACATACATATACACATGTATACATGCGCACATGGAGAAAGACACATAATTACAGCCAACACAATTTCCCCCAGTTGTTGAATATGCCTTAAACGGAATACTTGGAACAATATATGTTGAAGATGTATTTGTCTCTCATAGTTCATTTACCAATCCTCTTATCTCTTAAAACTGGTAGTTTTAGAGAGATTTGATTTACAAAATGCAGTACAAGTGATAGCAAGTCACTTGGAAACCTCAGTAAGTATAAGTGATACGGTGTCTCCCTGCTCCTCACGGAATGCTTACTCTTGTAGACACTCTCAACCACCGAAGTAGCAGGAAAATACCCTGGTAAAGAGTAAAGTTATAAGGCTTTAAATGGCATCCTTACTTGAGCTCTTTTCCCAACAACCAGCATGAATTCCTAGGCAGATGTGTGAGTCCTCCGAAAACTGGACTCTACATATACATTTTACTAACCCATGTGAAAATTCCTATATGAGAAATGCTGACTGAGGTCTTGCTGATTTGCTGGCCAAGAAAATAAGAAAAAAAAGAAAGTATTTTTAATGTTTTAAAGTTTGAGAATAATTTTTAACTTGTCAATAAATGTGTAGAATACAATTATACCAACTGATAAAAAAATGATGGCATTTCATTTATGTGCTCTTGGACTTGGCCAGTGATTTTAGATGTGTCTACAAAAGTAGAATCAGCATAAATCAAGCCAGCATTTCTTCATTTAAGATATAAGGAAAGGATACTGGTTGACCCATTGTAACAATGAAATATACAAGACACTCTACCAGAGGATGGGTGAAGGGGGGAGGTGGGGTGGTGTGAAGGGAAGGGATGGTAGGGTTAAAAACAAAGGAGGAGGTAACAATGCTCAATAAGAAATGTACTCATTACCTTACTTATGTAACTGTAACCCCTCTGTATAGTATTTATAATAAAAATATATATTAAAAACATGCAAGGAAAACTTATCCCCCATTGTATACACACTTAATCCAGAAATTCATTACTGAATTCAAAACCTCTTAGAATTAAATTCCTAAATAGCAGTACTGCATCTATATACCAGCATAAAATTTAAGCATTTTTATTTTTTAATTTTTCACGCCTCCTTTCTATCCCTCCCTTTCTCTTATCCTATTCCCGTCCTTCTCTGAATATTATGTTTTTAATTTGCATAATTTTAAGTGTATCACTTTTAAGTTTTTAATTTTTGTTTTACTATTTTTCCTTGTCTTTTTTTTCTCTTTCTTTTTTCCCCGGGCTCTACTATCATTCTATCCAACCTATTCCCAGCTTTTAGATTAGGACTAAGTTAGCTCTCCCTCTACCTTTCCACATCCCTCTATTCGTATTTATACCCACATCTCTCGCTAAAACTAATAACTTCTGGTTTGCCAAATTCTTCTTTGCTGTTCGTAGCCTATTAATGCATAGTTGTTTGATGTTGAAAAATATATCTGTTGAACTAGATTATATCTGCATGCTTTTGACTGTGCAACTACAGACTTTGGTGATGCTTGCCTTAAGATAGTTTTCTAGCACAAACTGCTGTTACTCTCATCCCAAATGGGCAAAATAACCCGGAAAAACACAAGAAAAATGTCACATCCGGGTATCTCAACTCCCACTCATGATAATCAGTGGACAGAACAGATAATGAATAATCCAGAGGAGAACTCCCAAAAAGCTCTACAAACAATAATGGTAAACATGATAAATAAAAAGATTGAAAAACTGCAAAGGACTCTGAGCATGATAGGGAGAGAGAGGAAGCAAACCGAAGATCAAAACAGGAAGCTCATGGGTGTGAGGAAGCTACTCAAAGATAGATAAAGGAATTGCATGAGCAGCTTGAGAACACTCAAAGAGAAATAAAAGAATTGTGTGAGCAGGCTGAGATTAGTCAAAGAGAACTACAGTAATTGCATGAACGTGAGGAAGCTAATCAAAGAGTAATACAGGAATTGCAAGAGCAAGATGAGCATAGACAAAGATCAATAGAGGCATTCATGGAATCCATAAACAGAGAGCTGAAAGAAGTCAGGGAGTCCACAAAGGGAATGCTGAATGGATCCCAACAGAAGGAATGGAATTCCAAGGAAATCATAACCAATCAACTAAGTGAATTTAGAGTAAACATTGAACACCAAATTAAGGAAGTAAAGAATTTCATACAAGATCTAAAACAAAGATCCAACAAAGAATTTGAAGTCATAAAAGCCGACCAACTAGAAGGAAAAGAAAAAAAAAAAGTAGAAAATCTGGATAGTTGAATAGACCATGAAGAAGATTGAATTCTGAGGATAGAAGACATCCTAGATATTATAGAGAAAGGACATAAAACCATCCTAGACAAATCTAAGAAATATGATAGATCTATTCAACATTCAACCCTTGGAAGACACCATTAGAAGGTCTAATCTGAGGATAATTGTTGTAGAGGAGCACGTAGAACCAGAAGTCCATGGTCTAGGAAATTTGTTTAACAGGATCCTAGCAGAGAACTTCCCAAACATGAAAAAAGATAGGCCTATTCAGATACAAGAAGCTTTTAGAACTCCCAATAGACCAGACCAGAACAGGATTTCCCATTGTCACATTATATGCACAGGATCAATTCAGACCAAGGAAAAGATCCTTAAAGTTGTCATGAAGAAAAGATCAATCACCTATAAAGGGAAACCAATTAGAATCACCTCAGATTTCTCAGCAGAGACAATCAAAGCAAGAAGAGACTAGAATGATGTAAGCAATACCCTAAAGACAAACAACAACCAGGAATACTTTACCCAGCTATACTCTCCTTAATAATCGGAGGTCAAATAAAACACTTCCATGGCAAAGAAAAATTGAAACTATATATCTCCACCACACCAACCCTACAAAAGAATCTTAAAGATATCCTCCACAGAGAAAACCAACAAGACCACAATAAAGGCCAAGAAACAGCACCCAAACTGAGAATCCAAGAACCATAGGAAGAACACAGATGCCGCAGCCCGAAGAAGTTGGATAAAATGGCAGGAACTCTCAAATATCTCTCAGTTCTATCTCTCAACATTAACGGATTTAACTCTCCAATTAAGCGACAAAGTCTGTCTACTTGGATTAAAAAGCAAGATCCTTCTATCTGCTGCCTTCAGGAGTCCTATCTTGCCCACAAAAACAAACACATTTTCAATTTTAAAGACTGGAACAAAATCTACCAAGCAAACGTCCCCCATAAACAGGAAGGCGTTGCAATCCTAATATCAGATAAAATAGACTTTTAATTAAAATTAGTGAAAAGGATGGTGCATACTAATTAAGGGATCACTCTTTCAGGAAGATATTACCATTCTGAATATCTATTTGCCAAACAACGGAGCACCCAAATTTATCCAAGAAATACTACTTTCCCTCAAATCCCACATAGATCCAAAGACATTAATCGTTGGGGGCTTTAACACACAACTTTCCCCACTACATAGATGAACTTCTCAAGAACTCAACAGAGGAACCGCAGACATAAACAACTGCATAGATCAACTAGATTTAACAGACATCTATCAAATATTTCACCCAGCAGCATCAGAATACACGTTTTTCTCAGAAGACACATGGAACATTTTCCAAAATAGACCACATTTTAGGCCACAAAGCAAACTTGTCCAAATTCAGAAACATTGAAGTTATACCTTGCATTCTATCAGACCACAAGGGAATAAAATTATAATTCAACACCAAAAGCCACCAAAGAAAGTCATGTAACACATGGATCCTGAACAACACACTGCTGAATCATGAGTGGGTCATGGAAGAGATTAGAAAGGAAATTCAAATGTTCATGTTATTCAACAAAAATGAACACACCAATTACTAGCTCCTCTGGGACACAGCAAACGCAGTATTCAGAGGCAAGTTTCTAGCTCTGAGTTCCTACATCAACAAATTGGAGAGATCTGAAACCAATTTAATGAGCCTCCTTGAAAAAGAGCAGCAAGATAAACACAATCCAGAAAATGGAAATAAATAATTAAAATTTAATCAGAATTAAATGAATTGAAATGTAAAAAAATAATAGAAAGATTCAAGAATCCAAAGAGTTGATTCTTCGAAAAAATTAACAAAATTGAGAGACCCTTAGCAAATCTTATCAGAAAAAGAAGAGAACGTACCCAAATAAACTCACAGATGAGAATGGAAACATCATCACAGAATCAATTAAGATTCAGAACATTATAAGGGAATGCTTCTAAAACTTTCATACTAATAAGTTTGAGAACTTGAAAGAAAAGGACCTTATCCTAGCAAATACTGACATGACGAAACAAAGCCAAGATGAGTCAAACTATCCTAAAAGGCCTATATCAAGCATTCAAATAGAAACAACAGTAAGAGACCTCCCATCTAAGAAAAGCCCAGGACCAAATGGTTTTACAGAGGAATTCTACAAGGCCTTCAAAGCAGACATCACACCAATACTCCTCCAAATCTTCAATGAAACTGAAAAAGAAAGTTCACTACTGAACTCATTCTATGAGGCCATCATAACACACATCCCAAAACCAGGAAGGGACTCATCAAGGAAAGAGAACTATAAACCCATTTCTTTGATTAAGATTGATGCAAAGTTTTTCAACAAAATTTTGGTCAATCGACTTCAACAATTTATCCAAAAAATCATACACCATGATCAAACAGGATACATTTCAGGGATGCAAAGCTGGTTTAATATATGCAAATCAATTAATATACTTCAGGACATCAACAGCAGCAAGGATAAGAACCACGTGGTTATCTCAATAGATGCAGATAAAGCATTCAACAAGATCCAACACCCCTTTATTATGATGGTTCTGGAAAAATGAGGAATCCATGGAACATTTCTCAATACAATAAAGGCTGTATATGACAAAGCAATAGCCAGCATTATAGTTAACGGTGAAAAAATAAAGCTATTTCCTCTTAACTCAGGAATGAGACAAGGATGCCCACTCTCTCCCTCTCCACTTCTCTTCAATCTAGTATTGGAATCCCTAACTACAGCAATAAGATAAGATGCAAATGTAAAAGGGATCCAAATAGGGAAAGAAGAAGTAAAACGCTCCCTCTTTGCAGATGACAAGATCTTGTATTTAAAGAATCGCACAGAGTCCACTCCAAAATTACTAAAGCTGATTCAAAACTCTGGCAAAGTAGCAGGGTTTAAATTAACCCTAAAAAATCAATGGCTTTTCTGTATGCCAACAATAAGAAAAATGTGGCTGAAATTAGGAAAGCAACTCCATTCGTAATAGCCCCACAAAAAATAAAATACCTAGGAATTAACTTAACCAAAGTAGTGAAGGACCTCTATGATGAAAACTTTAAAAAACTGAAAAAGGAAATCAAAACTGAACTTATAAAGTGGCAAAACTCCCAGGCTCCTGGACTGGGAAAGATCAACATCGTGAAAATGGCAATACTTCCCAAGGCTATCTACAAATTCAACGCAATACCTATCCAAATTCCAACCTCATTCTTCAAGGAAATAGAAGAGGCAATCCAAAAATTCATATGGAACAATAAAAGACCCTGAATAGCAAAAATGATCCTTAACAGAATGAACAGTGCTGGAAGAATATCAATACCAAATTCAAATTCAACTACAAAGCCATAGTAATCAAAAGAGCTTGGTACTGGCACAAGAACAGACCTCAGGACTAATGGAATAGAATTGAAAACCCAGAAATGAACCAACAGACCTATAGCCATCTAATCTTCGGTAAGGGAGCTAAAAAATAGAATGAAAGAAAGACAGCCTCTTCAGTAAATGGTGCTGACAAAATTGGTTAACAACTTGTAGAACACTAAAGCTAGATCCTTATATATCACCCTGTACCAGAATCAACTACAAATGGATCAAAGACCTCGCAGTCAAAGCAGACACTCTGAAAACATTACAGGATGGAATTGGAGAAACCCTAGGCCTTGTTGGCACAGGCCAAAATTTTATTAATAGAGACCCGGAAACAACAAATCAAAGAAAGGTTGGACAATTGGGATTGCATAAAATTGCAGAGCTTCTGCATGGCAAAGGACATAGCTAGCAAGATTAATAGAAAGTCTACGGATTGGGAGAAGATCTTCATTAGCCATAAAATGGACAAGGGTCTCAGATCGAAAATATACCTTTAACTCAACAATTTAAATCCCCCAACAAATCTTCAAAGAAACAACTGCCCAATAAATAAGTGTGCTAAAGACTTAAAGAGAAAATTCTCTGAAGAGGAAAGAAGGATGGCCAATACACACATGAAGAAATGCTCAACCTCCCTAGTCATAAAAGAAATGTAAATCAAAATAATATTGAGATACTACCTCACCCCTGTTAGAATGGCTATAATCAAGAACTCTAATAACAACAGATGCTGGAGGGGATGTCTACAGAAGGGAACACTACTTTATTGTTGATGGGAGTGTAAACTTGTTCAACCAGTTTGGAAATCAGTATTGAGGTTCATCAAAAGACTCCACATAGAGCTCCCCTATGACCCAGCAATCCCACTTTGGGTATTTAACCAAATGTTCACATACAAGACCACAGTAGAGCTTCCAGCACAACTACGTTTTTTGCATCATTATTTACCATAGCTAATATATGGAACCAACCCAGATGCACCTTAGTAGATGAGTAGATCAAGAAAATATGGTTTATATACACACTGGAATTTTATGCCTCCATCAGAAAGAATGACATTGACCCATTTGTTAGGAAATGGAAAGACTTGGAAAAAAATGTATTAAGTGATGTAAGCCAGGCCCAAAGAAACATAAGTGCCATGGTTTCCCTTATTTTCAATAACTAGTATATGTCTGAGACAAACAGAAACTCTCAGACAAGTTGATGTAAGGGAAATGAACCCTAAGATATATATTCAAATGTTTTTTTTCCTTTCATGTTATTGTTTCTAACACATTTAT
Source organism: Dipodomys spectabilis (assembly GCF_019054845.1). Taxonomy (NCBI): domain Eukaryota; kingdom Metazoa; phylum Chordata; class Mammalia; order Rodentia; family Heteromyidae; genus Dipodomys; species Dipodomys spectabilis. The sequence goes on along the minus strand of NW_024870831.1, from coordinate 244,401 downwards.
AAGATTATTTCTTTTTTGCTTTGTATGTCCCTCCCCTACTGTATCTTCCCTGCTATCATTGTACTTGATGTTGGTATAATTTGTGGAGGGGAAGGGAAAAAACAAATGGTTTAAATAATAGGGATACAGTTGGACCCATTACAACAATGAGATGTCTAAGTCATTATGCCAAAAACAAACTTTAAAATTTTGGTGGTGGGGGAGTGAGGATTGGGTGGGGTGCGGGGAGAGGACGGGAAGTTATGGGAAGGTGAAACAAAGGAGGAGGCTACAATGCTTGATAAGAACTGTACTTATTATCTTGCCCATGTAATTGAAACCCCTTTGTACAGTATTTCCACAACAACAAAGAAAAATAAATTTAAATATGGAATGAAATTAGTTCCAATAATGCATTGCATTAAGGTATTTAGAAATAACTGAGAAACTTAAAGGTGCATAAGATTTTTTTTATTGGAAATGAAGGGATATTGGAATTTGATTCTCTATATTTTAAGCGATTTGCTTAAAAGAATAGGCAAAATTAAAGTTACATTTGCAGCAGACTTGACATATTAAATTTTGTATATCGAAAGGGAAACAAGCCTCAACAATATGTCAATTCTCTCTTCTTATTTATCTCTAAAGGTTTATGCTTCTGGTCTCTGAATATTAAAACTTCAAAAAATTTATGTTTAGCTAGTTGTGCAAAGGGGTTTTGCTTCATCAAGTCAGTGTTGAATAGAATGTATGTGCATTTCAATATACAGTGCATCTGGATCATTGTCAAACTTCACATTTTTCTTCCTTCCCTTACCTCAACCCCACCTATCCCTTCATGTTTCCTACTTACATTCTCACATATGTACATTGAATGTTATGACTGAATTAGTCCACCATTTCCCTCTCCATTCTTCTACCCTACTCTTTTTTTGCCCTGATCCTCTTTAATAGTTGTTTCAACTTCATGTTATTTTGTTAAATATCTCTACTTTGGCATTTGGCGATGGGTTTGCCACATCTTCTCTTCCATGTTTGACCTACATAAATGAGTATATTTCTCCACATTTCTAATCTCTGAATGGCTAAGATAGATCTCCTTTACTATTCACCTTCTGTCCTAAATTTAGAATTGGACTTTCAGGGACATCCAATAGAGCATTTTTACTCTCTACATACTGAAGATGGAAGGGAAGTAATTTCCATGCTCTCAGCATTATGTTATCCATCATGAATTCCCATCACTTATCACTACAGCAGTCTAAATTTAAAGTCATATCTTCTGCATTATATTCACACAGTATAAATGAATATCAAGGGCAATTTACCTAATATTGGAAGTTTAGGGATGATCTTTAATTTCTTATGATAGAAGCAGTAGTCAGTTTTAATTTTCAGATTCCACTATGTAGTGAGCCCTGTAGTCTTCTAAATTTTCAATAAATTTCGAGTTACCTTTTGTTAATAATTTAAAAAGTTTTATTTCAGTATTTGAAATGCTGCTCCAATTATTTTAAAAGTTTCACAATAAGTTAGACTGAACTTTTTCCTCCCATGTTCCCCACTAGTTCAGGTTAAGTCTCCTTTCGCTTTATTTTTTGAGAGACCAAGGAATGAGGGTAAACAGAGAGATGATCATTACTCAGATATCTAATTCCTCTTCTGTTTCTGCTGTTCTTGTTAAGAAGACGAGCAGGGAACAAGAGTGATGCTTGACTTCACCATACAAGGGGGCATTCCTGGCATGTCAATTATTGTTTCTCAGAATCACTGAAATTGCTTACTCTTGCCATCTCTCTGACAGTAACCTAACTGTGGCTTCCTTGGTGCAGAAGGAAGCACACTAACAGGTTATTACCCATAAATTGGTATTTTATATCTCAGCTTACTACTACCAAAAAAAAAAAAAAAAGCTTTGGCTACATAAAAGCAAAGGTACTGATTGTCCAACAAAACCTTAGTGAAGAGTAGACAATTCTACTCAGCTACGCCCTCCTCTCATATCCTGCCTTCCACTCCCCTCCCCTCATTTAACCTCCCTTCATTTCTTCTTTCTTTGTGTCTCTTTTCTGCATATTCATCTCTATCTTCTCTCTTCTTCTCTTCCAGTAGCAAGTGCTTTGGTTTATCAGACAACACATAAATAATTGAACAATTTTTTTTCCTCTTTTTGTGATTTTTTTATTCTTAAGAAGCGAGTTCTAGCACAGCACCAGTGGCTTGCACCTATATAGTCGGTAGGTTCAAATGTGACAATTGCAATTCGAAGCTATTACAAGTGGATAAACCTAAGAGATTCTTTTCTACACTTGTGGTAAAAGGAAGACGTGAAGGTGTGGCTCAGCTGGTATAGAGCAAGCATTGCGAATTAAAGCGCAGATAGAGCTCAAGGCCAGGAGTTCAAACCCCAGTACCAGCACAAGATTAAAAAAATGAGTCCTTTGTCTTTGAAATGGGATATTTCTCCAAAAATTCATACCTAGGACAATTTTCAAGGTCTAAGACTCTTTTTAAGGCTCTTTCACATGTTAAACTGATTCCTCTGCTTGATTCATATTATGGAAAATAAGAGTCACACTTCATATTAAAAAGTATGCACATTACTGAACAGTTCTTACAATTTTTAATGTAAAGGATGCATGGGAGAAGAATTCACCTCATATGGGTGAGTTAGGTTTGGCTCACTGACAGACTTTTGCAAGTAAATGAGGGTCTGCTTTCATGTGAAGTAGTCCATATAGATGGTTTTCTAGGAGAGAGAACAAGGTACCTGTTTCCAAGTTTGAATCAGATTAAGTTTATTCCTATGATATGGTAAAGAGAAAGAAGCTCAACTCATGCAACACTCTGCAGACAGTAATTACAAAAATATTAAAAACCCATGTCTATGTTTTGAACAGCTAATTTGTCACAAACAAAAAACAGTTTACTGAGCCAAGAAAACATAAGTTAGAGCAATAGGAACTATGTTAAATATAGTTAATGGCTGAGTGTTATGTGTAAAAGAGTTCTGTAATCACAACTAAAATATAAATTTTTTCATCATATCCCTAACAAGAATCTCTAAGACAGGCCTTGCTAAATCTGTCATAGAGGGTGGTGTTTATGCAATTGTCAGGTTTGTTTAGGGTCCAATATCTTCCTCAGTCGCTTGGGTTGCAAACTGCTCACACCACATGCAGTGTCTGGAAACACATGCTGTCTTGCTAGGCACCTAAGGGATTTTTGTGCCACTGTAAATAGTTATTGTTTTTCTTCTTGTAATTATACCTGTCAGTGTGAAGTCCTTTCATGATAAGAATAATAGTTTCTGTACCCTTTGTTCCACTAACAAATCTCAGATATAAGTATAGTCCAGTGCCCGTGGCCCATGCCTATAATCATAGCTACTCAGGAGGCTGAGATCTGAGGATCACAGTTCAATGCCAGCTCAGGCAGGAAATTCCATGAGATTCTTATCTCCAATAAACTACCAGAAAACTGGAAGTGGCGCTATGTCTCAAGCGGTGGAGCTCTTGCTTTGAGCTGAAGAGCACTTGGACAGCACCTAAGCCCAGAATTCAGGCCCCAGGACTGACCAAAAAAAAGTATCTATCTATCTATCTATCTATCTATCTATCTATCTATCTATCTATCTATCTATCTATCTATCTATCTATCTATCTATCTATCTATCTATCTATCTATCTATCTATCTATCTATCTATCCATCCATCCATCCATCCATCCATCCATCCATCCATCCATCCATCCATCCATCCATCTATCTATCTATCTATCTATCTATCTATCTATCTATCTATCTATATGTCTGTCTATGTATCTATGATGAGAAGAATTACATTTAAATATAAATCAATATTTGATACACATTTATAATACAAGTAAACATATTATGTATTTATAATATATACATATATTTACATATATAAGATCATATTATATCTGTATGTTTATAAATATACTTGTAATTTATATCCAAAGAGTACATCTGAAGATTTTGGGGAAAATGTAGAGTGTCTAAAGGCTTACTACTAACCCACCATACTTTCAATCATTTTTTCCACTTATTACAATGTACGGAGTACTAAGACTGAATGATTATGAAACAGAGTTGCTGTTTTCTTCGTTACCATTTTAGATTAGAAACATCTACTTACTTGGTATAAAACCTACCCAAATGTGATCTTGAAATCACACTCCACAAACTGGACATATATATCAATTTAGCAACTTACAGGTCTCAAACTTTTATTTGAATCCTGTATCTCACATACATTCAGTTTCCTTTGAGTCAGCTACATGTACAAACATGCCTAGATTTTCATGCTCACATACATCCCCCTACTCATATGACATCCTAAATGTGACATTAAAATAAAAAATAATATATATGCTGAAAAAGAACACCTTTGCAAATGTAATCAAATTTTATTTTTAAATACAATGCATTCTTGAAATACTGATGAAAGAGCAGCTAAGAGATGTTTCAAATAGAAGAGTGCCTGACTAAAGAGCATGTTTCTTATTCCAAACATCATTATTTCCATCCTTCCTTCTCCCACATAAAAAAGCATAAATAAGTACAGAATTAACTACATGTTCCTTAATCACTCATTGAAGAGAGAAACTGTAATATATATATATAAATATATATATATTTATATATATATATACACACACAATGATATACTATTTAGCCACACATAATTATGAAAACATATCAACTTCAAGAAAATAGAATTGGAAACCTTCATATAAAAGCAGTTAGCGATACTGTGTAAAACAAATATTAGATTTCTCATATGCAGACTCTAGACCCAGAAAATAAAATGAATGACCCAGGTGTAAAAGATGGAACTGATTAAGCTTGGAAAAAAGTAAGAGAGGAGATGAAGAGAAATATTGTGGAGTAAATATGTTCAAATATTTCATAAGTTAGTATGATGACATAATAAAATATAAGTATAAAAACAGGATAAGGAAATTAATAAAATGAATAAAATGTAACAAGCTACATTACGTGGACATATGTATATAATACAATAAAATACTTTTGTGAAATTAATATTTGCTAATAAAAAGTAAAATTCATTCCAGTTGTTATAGATTCATATGTTAATTTCCATTTTTAGCTTAGATATTTCCCTGATAAAGTAAAAGGAGAAATAGGTTTTGCTCATTTAGAAGGACAATCTTGTCCAATTAGCATTAAAGTATTCTAGATAATTACTGTCAATGTGAAATTGTTCAAATTATTATATTAGAATATTTCCAATTGACTCTTCAAAATATTATCCTATAGGTATATACTTTTTGTTATTTATAGAATATTTTTCTACTCAATTACTATATACCATTTTCTGAATGTGGTTTGGTATATGTAACTAGGATATATTATACCTGACCAGGAAATCAATTATTCAAACAATTTTTATCAAAAATTCCTATAACGAAATAAAGAGCTAAATCCAAATTATGTATATTTGAAGACAATACTTGCTTAATCCTCTTCTCACATTCTTCATTCCCTTCTTGAGAATAATACATATTGTAAGGGAATACTTAACATGTTTTAGAGAAATATGTTGACTTTAGTCCAATGAGTTACTGTATGCTGCATTTTTGTTTACTTTACATCCAGAAGAGCTAAATTCTTGCCTTATGATTTTCCTTAGACTTTATACTCAGGTTTAACCTCTGATGGGTGACAGATAAAGGTATAAACATTTTTTAACAGTAGCTAAATTTAGGCTGAGGAATCTAGGTACAACTACTCATGCAGATAGGCCTCATCAGTCATGAGACCACGATATCAAAATGTTAACCTATGCTTCATGAAATCATTCTTATGAGATTTTGTGTATTATAAACAGTGCTTATTAGCATTTGTTTTGTAAACAACATCATTTCATGGGTTAGGAACTGAAGTGAGATATTATACCCAGAACAAAATTTAAGGAGGCATCCAAAATTAGTTACCAAGATATAAATCATTTAACACAATGTTTTAAAAATGCAAGACAAAGGAAATAATTTATGAAAAAAGCTAACATTTAAAATAAATACAGAATCAGTATGACAGATTTTTCTTTTTATCCTAGTTGCAATACGGATTGCATGATGAATTTTCTAGTTATATGTTTAGTTAGGTCTTGATATTTCTTTGGAGAAGTTATGTTCTTTCATATATTCATTTGTCAGATCAAAGAGGAAATGAATTCCATGCCAGAGTCAACATCCATAATAATGTTACAGTTGTATTCTACTAATTTGCCAAAGTTTCAAATCAGCTCGAGTAACTTGGGTCTTCTTTAGATCTAACTAATGAGGTACACAATTTAGTCAGGAATAGATTTTGACCACCATTTATTAAAATATTATTATCCAGGCCAATAGACACATGAAGAAATGTTCAACATCCCTAGCCATAAAAGAAATGCAAATCAAAACAACATTGAGATATCACCTCACTCCAGTTAGAACAGCAAAAATCAAGAACTCTAACAACAACAGATGCTGGAGGGGATGTGGACAGAAAGGAACCTTACTTCATTGTTGGTGGGAATGTAAACTTGTTCAACCACTTTGGAAAGCAGTATGGAGGTTCCTCAAAAGACTCCACATAGAGCTCCCCAACGACCCAGCAATCCCACTTTTGGGCATTTACCCAAATGATCACAAACAAGGCCACACTAAAGCTACCAGCACAACTATGTTTATTGCAGCATTATTTACCATAGCTAAGACATGGAACCAACCCAGATGCCCCTCAGTAGATGAATGGATCAAGAAGATGTGGTATATATACACAATGGAATTCTATGCCTCCATCAGAAAGAATGACATTGCCCCATTTGTTAGGAAATGGAAAAGCTTGGAAAAAATTATATTAAGTGAAGTAAGCCAGGCCCAAAGAAACATAGGTCCCATGGTTTCCCTTATTTGCAATATCTAGTATAGGTATGAGTCAAGCGGAAAAAGTCAGAGAATGTGATGTTAGGAAAACAAAACCTCAAATATGTATTTTAATGTTTTTGTTTCTTTCATGCATGTGTTTCTAATGCATTTATAAGATTATTTCTTTGTTGCTTTGTGTGTCCCTCCCCCACAGTGTAACCCCTGCTTTCACTATATTTGATGTCAGTATAACATGTGGAGGAGACGGGGACAAACAAGTCGTTTAAGGATTCAGGTGGACCTGTTGCAACAATGAGAAGTACAAAATGTCATGTCAAAACCAGCTTTACAATGTCGGTGGGGGGGGGGGAGGGGGGGTATGATTGGGTGGGAGGGAGGGGGGAGGCTGGGAAGGGAGGTGAAGGGTAAACAAAGGAGGAGGATGCAATGCTTGGTAAGAAATGTATGCATTATCCTGCCCATGTAATTGTAACCCCTCTGTACAGTATGTTCTCAAATAAAATAAAATAAAATTTAAAAAAAAAAAATATTATTATCCAGAAACTACTACTCTTCTCTCTTTTCATGAGATTTTTAATTTCATTTATATAATGTGCTGATGTTTTCCTTTAGATAATCCAAATTCAGTGTTCTAAAAACAGTATAATTTGGAGTATTATTAAATTATGTACACTCATGTACAATGCTCAGATTCTATTATTTGCACTTTTTGTTCTTGTTAAGTCAGTAGTATTTAGTTCTCATTACGGATATTTTGGAATTACTAATTGCATTTCCGTATTTTTAAGAATGTTATGATTTTTGGGATTTAATACTGTAGCATTTTTTCTTTTAAATATGTGCAGATCTTACTTTACATACAGTTACATTAGTTTTAAACAATTTGATCCATTCAAGGGATTTTCTATATTAGGTTGATCCAGATGAATTTAATTACAAATTAACACAACCTTATTTCTGAGAGACAGTTATAGCTCTACTTAAATTAACGTATGTTTGAAGGTTTTGTAATTTAAAAAATAAACTGGGCACAACATGTTTTTGTTCTGGGGAAGTTCGAATTTGTTAGTTGTTTTTCCAGCTGTGATGACTTCAACATATGTGTGCATTTTATTTCAATTGTTTTGTGCCTATATTTTGTTTTATATAACAGAAAATACAAAAAAAAGAATCAGTGATTTAGAACTTTTCCAAATAGAATTCTAAGAGAGACACTGCAAGTTTTGTGACAACTGGGAAAAGGGACATCTTCTTAGTGCAGGGGTTAGCAGAATAAGAGAGACATTGTTTGATGAGATTTGAATTCTGCCACTTCCTGCCTTAATATTTCCAATGGTATTACTTCAACGTATGTAGTGGAAAGAAAATAATTTTGTCTGTATGAATTCACAATTTTTGGTTCAATTGAGCCACACTACATATTCATATGTGATTTTACCTCTAAAATCTTTTCTCCTTAGTTTAAAACCACAGATGTGAATTTATAATGTAAAATAGCACCTAGAATTTATATGAAATGGTCCAAACTATTTGGAATATAATAATTATAGTGTGTCAGGTAGTATGTAATAATTGATTTTGGGGAAAGTCAATTACAGTGGATTTTTGTGAAATACTGAGTAATAGAATTATATTTGATTCTATAAAAAATTGACGGTTACATCTAAAAATTACTCAGTTATAAGTTAATTCTGAAAAAATAAGATTGTTTACTGGAAAAAGCTAGAAGTTTCAATAAGCTGGCTTTTAAAAAATTGACTTGGATCTGGACTTTGGTGACTCATGCCTGGAAACCTCGCTACTCAGGAGTCTGAGATCTGAGGATAGTGGTTGAAATCCAGCCTAGGCAGAAAGTCTGTGAGACTCTTATCTCCAATAAACCAGAAATGGCACTGTGCCTCAAGTGGTACAGTGGTAGCCTTGAGCTGAAGAGCTAAGGGACATTGCCCAGGCCCAGAAATCAAGGTCCACAACCAACAAAAAAAAATGACATGGAGTTATACTATATTATTTCATGATTTTTATGAGTGGTTGTTCAGTGAAGATGTCATTGGTTTTTATATTTTCAGTTGGCATAAAATGAGCCTACTATTGTATTAAATTTATCAAAAAAATTTCTTATTATATGACTGCATAAATTTTGTGGGTAATGGTTGAAACCAAGTTGCTTTTTTGAAATAAAATATTTATATTACCCCCCAAAAAAGAGGAACAAGATAAAATATATGCCAGAGACTTACTCTGTAAATCTTCATGGACTAATAGCCTGTCAGTTTGTTTTAACTTTTAATCAAAAATTAAAACAATCTTGGATAACATGAACCCATTTATATTTCTTCATCCTTGTCATTTAAGATTCACTTTAAAAAGAAGTTCAATGGGTGAGTGTTTTTTCCATACTTTTCCAAAGAAATGATCATTTCATCATTATAGTTTATAGCACAATATACCCAGAAAGCATTTCTTAAGGAAAAAGAATTTTTCCAATTCTTTGGTTTGCTTCAGTCTCTATTTAAACTGCATACCACAACTCACCCACCCTATTGTCTGTCTTTTCATTTGAAACATTTCAAAAGTTTTCCTTCCCCGGTGTGTCAGCCAGCAAAGTTTTACAAAACAGCATGCTTTCATTCATTGTGCTTTCCAAAATATATCTCACAAATGCCAACAATGAAACACAATCTGAAACATCTGTGGACTTTTCCACTTATAGTGGAAAAATCGCTTTCCTTACTCCTTAGAACTAGCTGTTTACAGGCATTAATTGCTCTATCAGTTCCATGCTTTAGAACAGCTGCATTTGACAATGGCGTACATGTTAATTTGTTTACCACATCTGGTTTGTTTTCAGGAAGGACTGTGTTCATGGAAGATGGTAATAGATGAATTTTTCAATTATGTAGTTTAATAGGGCTCTGAGTTGTGGATATAAAACATCAATTTCAGTGACTAAATATTTAAATTAAATCCCATAAAATATATTCCTTCAATTTTTGGGTAAAGTGTTCTACAATCTAGGTATTTTTAAAGAAATATTATATGTTGTTTCCTTGGTGAAACGTAATTGGAGGATTTAAAATTTTATATACCATGCCCATCTTAAATGAGGTAGATGTACTTGGGTTGGCATGCAAAACTTTTGGTAAGTAAGGTAAGTGCTATACCAATGAGCCACCTTCCCAGCCTTTCATGCATGCAAAACTTTTGGGACAGCATTAATGTTTGAATCTTGGATAGGATTTGATTGGGAATTGTGACAGACTTTCATAGTATACGAAGATAAACGAAAGGCCATACTAATATTTTGGGGGGGGGGCAATTGGGGGACCTGAATTCTGGCCTGGGCATTGTCACTCAGCTATTCAGCTCAAGGTCAGCGCTCTACCACTTGAGTCACAGTGCCACTTTTGGCTTTTTTCTTTTTGCTTATGTGGTGCTGAGGAATTGAACCAAGGGCCTCATGCATGCAACTCAAGGGCTCCACAACTAAGCCACTTCCCAGCCCCACTAATACTTCTCTCTGCTACATTGTTATATTAGTTTATTCAAACACACACATACACACATACAAACACACAGATACACACATTTGTAGTGTAAAGACCCACTCCGTCTGCAAGAAAATATTTTAATAAGAATTCCATAAAATATTTAGTCTACTGAGTTCTGATTAGAATTTACAGAAATATCTACTTGATTCTTCCCCTGAACAAGTTATTGTCATTTGTGAAGGTGTTGCCAATTGAATTTAGAATAACCCAGAAAGATCTATGTGTTAAAGAAAAATAACTTTCTATTTCCTCCCAGACTGTGGAGAATATCTGAATAGTTCTGGAGATTAAGTTCTTCAGCGTGAAAGCTATGAGAACATAGACTCTCAACTACTTTCTTATTTTATATTATAATCAGTCTAGGTCAAAAACTTTTCTCTTTGACATACTCCCCACCTTGCCATTGTCTTGTCACAGGCTGCCAAAGCAATAAAACCAACAGAACATACACTGAAACCTTCAAACTTGTAAAACTGAATAAGCATTTCTGTTTGATAAATTGACAACATCACTTATTATGGTAGGTTATAAAGCTAACACGGAAGTCTAGTCTTTCTAACAATGTAGAGTATATTAAATTATGCTTCATTATAAAATATCTAACTCCATGTTTTATTTTATATTTTTGTTTCTGTTGATCCCAGGGCTTAAACTCAGGGCCTGGTTGATGTTTTTGTGTTCTATGCCAGTGCTCGACATAAAATCTGAACTGGAATGCTCGACATACAATCTGAACTAGAACTCCATTTGCCCTGGTGGTTAATTGGAAATAAGAATCTAATGAACTTTCCTATGCAGGCTGGATTTGAACTGAGATCTTCAGATCTTAGCCTCTAAACTAGCTAAAATTACATCCTTGAGCCACCAGTGCCTACTCATGTTGTATATTTGGTGTAATTCAAATTTTCAGCATGGTATAGATGCTCCTACTACAATATAAAAATACTTAACATACTTTCACTGTATTTGTTGTTGGTATAATTTGTGGAGGGGGAAGGGAAAAACCAAGTTGTTTAAGTAGGGATACAGGTGGACTCAGTGCAACAATGAGATGCTATGTAGGAAAATGAAATTTACAACTTTGGCTCAAGATGGGCGAGAGGGTCGGGAAGGGGAGATGGAAAGGGATGATAAAGGGATACAAAGGAGGAGGTAACAATGCTTGATAAGAAATGTACTCATTACATTGTCTCTGTACTTGTAACCCCTCTGTATGGTATTTTCACAAAAAAATCTTAGAACATAATAAGGATATTTGTAAAGTATATAATGAAGGAAAAATTTTCATTCTTTACAAAATATTTGCAAAATCTATGCTAAACTATCTATAATTTACTCTACCTTTCCTGCAACCAGTTTGATATAGTTTAATACCTGTTATGCCAAGTTTCTCTATATTTTACTGGAGATTTAATTTTTCATGTATGTATATATATGTATATGTATATTTATATGTATCTATCTATCTATCTGTATATGTTCCAATGTGGATCATCAAACTTTAAACTTTGCTTTTTTTTTTTTTTTTTTTTTTTGCTGTTTAGCAGTTAACCTGGTCGGCTCAATCTGTGACAATATCTCTGCTCATTCCTTTATTTACAACACCATCATCCATTTAAAATTAACTTTATTTCCAGAGATGATTAACAATCAGTCCAATCAATATACACCCAGAGGGTTTTAATAAAACAAGCATTAAGGAAGGAAGATAACATGAAGTGACAACTACAAAATTTCTACAGAGACCTGACATCTTTCACATTTTTGCCTTCCTCCTGATACTTAAGCAATCATTGACTAACACTATTAATAATACTGCAATCATAACTTAAAGATCAGTGTTTTTTTCAACCTGAAGCCTTCTTTTCCATGATTTTTGACATAAACTTTTGTGAGACTTTTTTGATTGTGATGCTATTCCATCCCAAACAAAGCCATGTATATCAAGAAAGCCTATATTTTCAACTCAGAGTACCAAACAAAAGAGGGAGAAAATTAAGGTTAGCTGTATATGTTAAGCACAAATATAAGTAATATCAAGATATTTTGAGATGGTATACTTTTACTAGATAAAGTGGGTCAAATCTATAATATTATCTACTTGGAAAACAGAGCTTAGAGAATTCCAGTTCCAGGCAAAATGTTTTATGCTTGTGTTAGGAGGACCTCAGTCCAAGCAGACCCAGGCATGGTGGTACTACCTCAAAATAAACAATCAAATTATAATCTGCAGGTATGGTGTAGTAGAGATGCCTTTTCACAAGTATAGGTTTTGAGTTCAATCCTCCAGTAGTGCTGGGAATTTAAATGTGGAATGTCTAAGGTCAAGATTTCATACTTGTCTTACAAGCTCTAATAAAATCTTTACCTCTTTTGCTATTTTTTAAAATTATAACCACAACTTCCCTGCCCCAAACAAATAATTTCATATTAGAGATTTTCGTCTATCTATTAAGTAATATGTTATGTCCCACTGAAATCAGACTAAAGATAAAAAACCCATTGTCTTACAAAGTGACTGTATATGGAAACAGAATCTCAAAGGTAGCATTTAAGTTGAAGTCTACTCCAAGAGAAGCAGAATGCCTTGAATATGCTAAGGAAAGAGGAATCAGAAGCCAACTCTAATCTTGGAGTTCTAATGCCACCAACTCAGAGACAATGTATTTACAATGTTAATGCTACCCAATTTGTGGTAGTTTATTATTGCAATTACTAGCAAACATGTGGAAGTTATAAGACACGAAAAGTCATTGACTCTTCTGATCCAAGACTCATCTCTATAATCCTAGTGATTAAGAAGTACGAGACTTGGGGGATAATGGTTTTCAGGCTGGTAGGAAAGTTCATGAGGTTCTATCTCCAATTAACTACAAAAATTTCTGGCAGGGGCATGGTTCAAATAGTAGACTTACTACTGTTAGCAAAAAACAAAAAACAAAAAACTGAGAGCATAAAGTATGTTCAAGCCCCAAACTGGCAGAAAGAAAAAGTACTTAGAATACTATAAGAAGCAGAATAATGAATAGGGAAGCAGAAACAAAAGAAATAAGCTTATTGATATAGACAAAGCTTCTCAATGTGAAATATGGCACAAACTATAATATTTAGGGTTTTCCTTCCTATACAGTAGAAATAAATGGCATTTTTACTTGACAAACTAAAATATAAAACTGTATGCAATAAATAATCACATTACTTTTATGTTTCCATAATTTAATTGTTTTCCTAAATATTTCTCGAATAGTGTAGCTTTTGAAAGTCAATAAATGTTGCATTTTCATATATGATTACATATCCTTCCAAGTGTTGTCTAAAATTGATCTACACTGAAATGATTGCCATTGACATCTTTCTCAAGTTATTTATACTTTCAGCTGACCTTCGACAAAACTCATACCCAAAATATAACTTTTTAGTTTGTTCATGCAAACATAGGAACATAAACATACTTCTCAAAATGTTAATTACTTTTATCTGTAGTCATTAATGAAGTATAACTAATAGAATTAAGTATATACTCTGAGGGAAATAAGATACTTCCTTCTAAATACAGATTTGCAGGCACACACACAATCACAAATGCATTCATATATATTTTACCACTTTGACTCAGGTTAGATTCCTGACATTGGGTGTCAGCAGTTATCTAATAATCAAATTTTCCTGCCCAGACATAAAATACATTCATAATTTCACACAGACAAAAACACCAGATCATTCAAAATAATGAGAATATTTAACAGAACCAACCAGCACTTGTGCCATCTACTCCCTGATTTCTTTTATTCATGATGATGCATTTTCATATCATAAAAATATTTCTGTCTCTGATTAGCAGAAAAAAATATGCTATCATATAATGGAAATTGTAGGTAAAATTACTTGTAATGTATAATATATTTTATCAAAGACTTCTGTTTCCTTCTTGCAGAGTGTTTCTGGCATTTTGCCCTAATGTCTATAATTAAATTACAAAGGACAAGCCATATATCTTAATTCATTTTTCCCAAAGGTTATGCTATGGAGTTGAATCAGATTTGTTTGCTTATTCTAAATTAAATATTCTCAACAACTGGAATTATTGTTTATGTTACTCATAATCCAAATGAAATATCAAATAGAACTGGAAATTCCCCTCGGCAAGGATTTGTGAATGTCATTAATAGTTGTGGAGGGATGAAGGATTTGAATTATCTAGAGTCCATTAAAAATGGCACGTTATTCAAAGGGCTGATCATTTAGTCAGCTTTTAAAGTGTGGACTTCTTATTTCATCTAAGAAGATAACAGTATGCTTTTCTTAACATTCTTGCCTGCAAAGCAGTAGAATTATTTCCTTTGTACAGTTGATGTCCAGCTGCTACTTTAGTGAAACCTACAAACAACTGCACATGTGTATTAGCTGCACATAATCCACAATAACAAAGCACTACAATATACAAAGACCACGTGCAAAATGAGGTTCAATTTTTTCTTTGTTGATTTCTTTTTTTATTGAATGTCTTTTAAGGAGCTAATGGTGTTTATTTCTCATTATTTTTGATGTGACTTAAATTTTCCAGATATTTCAAATAAAATAAAGAGATATAAAAGAGACCTATTTAGTCACAAAATACAGCTAACCATTTGCTTGATTTTTTTTATTCTAATCCTGATTTCAGTTATCTTCAAATAACGTTGATATGAGCCTAGCATATGTGTAAATTGACATGGATAAAGCACACAGAATTCTGGAATCTTTCGACTGTGATTTCTATATAACTTCACTTAGAAAATTATCACTTGCTTCATGTCTTAAGTAATCTATTTAAAACAATTTTTATTAATTTTGTTAATAGATGTCATAATCTATGGTACTGATGAATTGCAGAAGTATTTGATTCCTTATCTCAACTGAATTAACATTACATTTATTTTAATTTTTTACACATGAAATAATGACATTCTTGAGGATAAAACGTGCCTGCTTTTCATTTTGGTTGCCAAAATGGAATTATTAGACATTTGGAACATTTAAATCTGAACTTTCAAATTTCACTAGGACTTGAATTGTGTTACTTACAAATTTAATATTAAAATAAAAAGCACCATTAAATAGAAAGCAAAATTATGTTATCACACCTTAATCTCTGAATTGACTTCATGATAAAAAACAATTACATTTATATAACAAGATATATATACTCAAACGAACTATGACATATGGAACAGAAAGCTTCTTTTTTGTTTTGTTTTTGTTGTTGTTTATAGTTTGTGAAAATTCTGTCTTATTTACCTTATGCCTGGTATATTCATTGTATGTCTTCAGGAAGGTGAGGGGTGGGCAAAGAGCTTTAGGGAAAAGAGTGAAAAATTGCAGCATTGGAGTTCATTGAACATTGATGAAAGTGAACCATTTAACACATGGGTGGGGACAGGAGGGTGGGACTGGGAACAAGTGAGGGAACTGAAGACATTTCACAAAAGGAAATGTTCTCATTACCTGACCCTTGTAACTGTAATCCATCTGTAAATCACCTTAATAAGAAAAACAGAGTAAATTTCTGTTAAAAAAGGCAAACAAAATGTTGTTTCTTAGAATCCTAGAAATTTGTTTTGTTCACTGGTTTGAGCTGGTTGAGTCTATCTCTGAAAATAGCTACATTGACATTCATTGGGCGAATTTTTGAGCTACTAGTACATAAAAGTCAATTATGATTGTATGCTTTTTGAGACTGATTCATTTATTTCTTTAATCTAATTTGTATTATTTCTGTCTACTGGTTTTTGGTTTTGTTTTTCCTAATTTGTCAAAGACTTAGTGGTGCATCATTAGTGCTGATTTAAGATTGTTCTAATTTGTTGATGTACATACTCAAAGCTATAAATATTCCTCTGAGTATTGTCTGTGCTGCTGCTGTGTCCCAGAGGAGGTACTATTTTGTGTGTTCACTTCCACTGAGTTCCATAAACGTTGGAACTTCCCTGCATATCTCTTCAGTGACTCACTGATGATTTAGCAATGTGTTATTCAGTCTCTGTGAGTTTCAGAATGTTATGTGATGCCTTTTGATGTCTAGATCTTATTTAGTTTCATCATGGTCTGACAGGATACAAAGAGAAATTTAATTTTTATTTTTGAATTTTGAAAGATTTTCCTTGTGACCTAAGATATGTTCTACTTTGGAGAACATTCCATGTGCTGCTGAGTGGAATATATATTGTGACATTGGTAGGTGAAATACTCTGTAGATATCTGTTAGGTATAGCTTGTCAATACAGTTATTTAGCTCTAAAGATTTTTGCTAAGTTTTTACCTGGGTGGCCTGTCCAGACGTAAGAATGATTTGTTCAAGCAACCAAAAATTTATTTGGATGTAGGCATGTTTTTAGGGTAAGTAGCATTTCTTTGATGAATTTGTGAGCTCTAGGATTCAGGACATTGATATTTAGAATTGTTATATCCCACTGATGGAGAGTTTTCTTTGTCAATATTAAATGTCCTTCTTTGTCTCTTTTTACTTTCATACCACCTATATTTTAAAGCCAATTTTATCTAATATTAGTATAGTTACTCTAGCCTATTTATGAGGTCGATTTTTAATTTGTAAAGATGATGTACAGAAGGGTTACAATTACATAAGTCAGATAATGAGCACATTTCTATTTGAACAGTGTCACCTCTTCACTCATGTTCGCCCAGTTTTCCCCTTTCAACCTCTCTCTCGCATAAGTTGTATATTTCATTTACAATGTAGTGTCTATTGAGTAGCACTGCTGTATTTAAGCCTTTGTCCCACCATTTTTGTATTCCCCCTTGCCCTTTCCAAACGTACATATAAGAACAAATGTGCAGAAATTTAAATAAATGGCATCAGAACACTGAAGGAAAAAGCAAAACAATAAACAAACTCTCATAATCATTTCTTGGAGATTATTTTAATGAACATTATTTTATATGATAATATTCGTACAGCTATTACTCCTTTGTGATCCTCTCCAATGGGCATCCTCCTTTGATCTCACTGTATAAATGTTTACAATCCCACAAAATTTATTATGTCCAAGTGTAATGTTTTCTCTTTTACCATCCAACTGTGTTTATTTGTAGAATTAGAGGCACATTCTAATACAACAAATGAGGGAAATTAGGCAACCTATATTTATTTGAGTCTGTCTTTCTTCACTTAATATAAGTTTGTTCCAAGTCATATAAATAAATTCATAATGGAATTCTGTTCATCCATCGGAAAGAATAATATTGCACCATTCTAAAGGAAAAATGAAACACTTAGAAATAATATTAAGTGAAATAACGCAGACCCAGAGAAACTTAGTTTGCATGAATTTCCTCACTTGTGGTAGATAAGAGTGTCGATAAATGTAAAAGTAAACACACTGGATGGTATGCAAGGAGGTACAAATTCATTATCTGAAGTGTCAGATTCCTGGAGAGTGAAAATACTATAATTCTCTTAAAAGGCTAAGTCGAAGGCCAACAAAATAAATACCAGTAAATGTGTAGTGCAAGAGAGGATAGTGGGGGGCAATGTGAGAGTGGTAGGAAATTGAACGGGAAAAGGATAGAATATAGGCAAGAATCCATTGTATACTTCCCAGAGAATTCTTGAGTTAAAAATCTGGGCTACAGCTTAGACATTAACCTTACAAAAATGTTTGTAGTTTAAAAGTTGATACTCCTGGAGAAATAAAACCTAAGAATGTAAAGGAGTCTGGGAAATTCAGTTTGCATCCAGCCTTGGCAGAACAGTCTTTGCAGCAGTACATATAATAAAGCAGTCAAAAGCTGGATTGGAAGAATGGCTCAGGTGATGGAATACCAGTTATGAGCAAGATTGCTGAATAAGAGTTTGAGGCTTTTGCATACATACATACAAACATACACATACACACAGAGGCACTTATATGTGCACACACAAATACACAAATGAAACAACTCTCAGAATGTGTAGAAAAGTTAAAAAACAATAGATATATGTCCTGAATAAGACTACAATCACGGATAATTTTTAATATTAGAAAGTCCTCAAGTGAACTTCTTTCAAAAACGTTTGAGAATATTGAATAGGTAGGGACCAGAGATAGTCAGAGAGTCAATTAATCATTATTAAAGGGATAGCATCCATGGAGGAATGAATCAGAGATCCCGCAGGTGCATCTGAAAATATTTATATCCTATGTCAAATGTTAGAAAATCTTTGAAAATAGTAGATAAGCAGTCTGAACAGTCACTATGGTCTATAATATCCCTGGAGAAGTTCAGAATTGGTAGTCTGAATCTAGATTAAATAAAGCAAGAAATTATGGCAGGGCAATGTGAAACAAGCCTAGAATTCTAGCACTGAGATTAAGACAGGAGATTAGAGAGTGGAATTTCATAGTGATACCTTCCCTGGACCAGGGAATTTTGTCATAATTTTGTCATAATAAAACAAAACAAACAAGAAAGGAATACACAGTTGGAAGTTTGAATTAATCGTCATTAAGTTTTGAGAAGTCAAATTTCCTGTTGAAATGCAACTCATATTTTATCCTCACTTGTGTTTTAAATTCTCTCTTCATTACAGAACATTCCTAGATGCAAAATGACTCATGATTCCCATCTAAAATTTTAAAAAGTAAGTAATCATCACTCTGTAGTATCCCAAAGAAATGATGAAGGATTACACAAACTTAAGCCTGAAAAAATAGCAAAGTTCATCTAATGTAGGATTTTGAAGATCTTTCTAAATTAGAATTTACATTTAAAATAAATATTTTCATTTTGTTTTTAATTTCATATTCTATAGGATACTACAAAACTCTTTTTAAGTAGAGGGTTTAATTGACAAATTCACAAATGATTTTGCATTCTTTTTGCCTAAAATATTCTTTCAAGAGAGTTATAATTTTTTTAGAAATTAGTTAATAGATAATTCCAAGAGTTCATGTATAAAATGATGATGTGAGTGTTGTAGACAGAGTTGCAGAAAATTGATATCAACTTATAAATTTAGAATAAGAGCAATTTTTTGAGGCTTTGGTATAACATGGTATGAAGAAAATAAAAGTGGGACATCTTTCTTCTACCTGTATGTAACACAGGAAGCAATTTCCTTAATTATTTGCCACTGTATACGATGAGAAAAATATTAGGTGTGGGGTTTGTTTTTATTTTTGTTTTTGTTTTATTGGTTTGTCCTAGGGCTTGAACTCTGGGCCTGGACACTGTCTCTGAGCCTGTTTATGCTCAAGGCTCATGCTCTACCACTTCAACCTCAATGCCACCTGTGTCTGGCTTTTGCTGATAAGTTTATGTTTATTGGAGATAAGAATCTAGGGAAACTTACTGCCTGGGTGGGCTTTGAACTGTAATCTTCTGATCTTAGCATCCAGAATTTATATGATCGTTAAAAAAGTATAAATATAAATAATATTTGCAAGTGTTCCGATCTCAAGAATACCAGTGGGGTAAAAATGATGCAACCCAGTTTATTGTGGTGTTCTTTCCAGAACATGTATGGCATCACATTAGCAGAGTTGTATTTTTTTCACAATAGAGATAAGCTTTCCATGATGTGAATTAAGGGAAGTTTGAGGTGTACCCTAAAAGTTCTAAACTGTTGGGCTAGGATGACTCTATATAATAAATATTAGGATTGGTGGTTATAAAAATAATAGCTTACTGTGATAAAAAATTGCTTACTCTTGAAGAATTATTACCGATGCTACATAGTTATAACCTCTACCAGAATGTGGTTATTTTTCTGTTGACTCTCAATCTGTAACACCATGTTGGAAAATACATCTATTGCAGAATTACAGAACATGCAAGCGGATACTGTTTTGAATCTCTCAGGTATGGAATCTTCCGAATTTGAAAATGAGTAGTTACTAGTCATTGGAATGTTGAAGAACACATATATTCTGTTTTCTTAACAACTTATTTAATTTTAAAAGTTATAGGTTTCCATAGAATTAAACTGTTTTCGCTTTTAGTACTATATTTATTCTTTTTTTTCAAAATATTGGTAAGTATATTGTGAAAATATTGTCCAGTCAGAGAGCATTCAAGTTAATGGTCCTCTGATTAAAATGGGGTAATTAATTCAAATTACACGCCAAATAGTATTGATTTTTAAAAAGTTACTACATAAAGAATAATATTTACTCTACCAATACAGTGAAATGTTATTTCATGCAGCTTATTTTTAAAATTTAATTTTATTGTCAAAGTGATGTACAGTGGTGTTACAGTTTAAGGTAGTGAATACATAACTTTTCAAACTTGTTAACACCTCCCTCATTTTCTTCAGTTTTCCTTCACCCCAGTACCCCTCACAAGTTGTAATGTACATTTCCAACATAATGTCTTGTGAGTATTACTATTGCATTGGTTTGCCTTTGTCCTTTGTCTCACCATTTTGTTGTTCCTCGTCCCTTCTCTAATTAAGTTAAATATATGAACAATACACAGGCTACAAAATCAAATACAGCAGGGAATAAAGCATAGAGGAATAACTCAAAAGAAAATAGAAATCACATAGTACATTAAAAACAACAACCGAAAATAATACTCTCGGTTTCATATCTTGGAGTTCATTTTGCTCAGAATCAGCTTATATGGTTATATATACGCATAACAAAGCACTATATCATGAAAACAACATGTTAACTGTTTTTGATGGTAAAGGTGGAGTTAGGATAGGTGAATTCGCGGTTCTAATAAAGGAAATTCAAAAGTGTTTTAAAATTATAACAGGTAAATTTTAATTTGTTCAAACTTTTTCACAACTTAGCCTATTATGAAAATTTTAAATTGTCTGGGAAAATAGGTGTTCATGCAAAGCAATCCATGGAGACTTAGCTGAGAGGGAGCAATGTGGGTGAAGATGGCTCATTTTCACACTAAACAAACAAACCTCAGAAACCTTGCTATATATCCTGTAGGTTCCCTTGAGAATTGTCTTTGCCCAGGAAATCTACTCTTACTGTGTGAAACAAGGTTGTAGTGGAATTTAAATTCAAAGTTCTTAGAAAAAAGACATCAAAATTTGTGAATTGACTTTAATTACCCAACAGTAATTCTCTGAAAACTATAATTTGGGTCCAAATATTTAGGGAGAAAGTGCCCTCAACAATGAAAGAAGGTACTGGGTTTACATTTTTCTGTTTGTAATACTTTCCACAATGTCTTTGTACATGACACACTGAACCACAGAAAAAAATCTGATTTGATACTTGAAACAAATGATTTCACATTTCTTAGTAGCTCACAAAATATAATATCCTCATTATCATGAGATAGTGAAGAATTCTCTTATTACATAAGCCAAAAAGTTTTGGGATCAGAAAAGAATTGAGCAAAATGAAAAGACAACAAAACACGTTCTTAGAAGCCCTAGCTAAGCATATTGGCTTCAGCATTGGAGGGAGGCCAAACTTTTTGACATATTGTCTTAATATTTTTGCTACCTAAAGTGATTTTACAGAGCCTATTTAGCTCACTGCAATGCAGAACAGATTTAATGAAGGCATGAAAATAAATTCCACATCCAAATAAAAGAGTTTTAAAAGGAAAACCATGAAGATGTAGTGTGGGTAGAGCCGGTCAGATCTGGTTGAGTCAGCTAGAGTAGCACTTGAAGCACATTTCCTGCTCATAGAGATGTGACCCACAGGCATCCCTGCCTAATTTGCCAGCCATGAGCTGTCCATGCTCCCTACAGGCTCCCGGAGGACCAGTCAGTGCCTGTCACCAAGCAGTGCCCATCACAAGTGCCCATCATCAACTCCCCACTAAGTAATTGGCTGGGAAGGACTCAGGAGTTTGGGAAAGCTGGGGCTATAAAATCCCCACCTTGTGCAGAAATAAACAAGACCTGATTAAGCCTGTTCTCCCAATGTGTGTTCCTTGTGTGTGTCATTCATGCTTACCTCCTGCTGGAGATCTAACCCTACAAGTGGCACCCAAGGAGGGGCTCGATCGCTTTTGGCAAATGGGCGTCTTAGGATCTAGTGCAAGGTTAGTGTCTCCAAGGGCAATCTTTCCCCCACACCACGAGAGCCTCAATTACGAGCACTTGTTTCCCTGCTCCGGAGTAGGCAGATAAAAGTATCACAAAAGGAAACTAGTTTAATATGGGAAATAGTGAGTGAATTGTGTCTCTGGATTGATTCTGGAATTGGAATCCAGACAGGTGGACCCACGTCCTTCAGGCAGCTCATAAAAAGGAAGTCTGTGAAGGCACTGAGCTGCCCCTAAACTTTTACCCCATCATAGTAGCTATTGAAGCCTGTCTTTCAGGGAAAGAAGAAGGGGAAACTCTGCAGGCATTTAACACCTCGCAGCAAGAAGAAACAGAACCAAAGGAAAATTGTGAAGCTGCTCAAGCACTCCCATCTTCTTATGACACAGCAAACAATTCCAGCAAGAGCACAGATAACCAACAACTTCCACTATCAGGTGACGCAGGGGGGCAGCCAGCTACACTTGTACAACCGCCTTCCCCACACTATCAGTCACAGGAAGCCTGCCCAATCACTTCTTTTGGCTGTTTAGGCCAGCCTGGGAACTCCCCTCAGAAAACTTTGTATCCTTGGACAGAGATATCCAACTTTGCCCAAGAACAAAAATCCCTTGTTCCCCATGTAATACAAAAGTTGTTCATGGGCCCCACAACTACTGTGGCAACGACAGCCAAGCCTATAAATGAACCCCAGTTCATGTTCCCGGTAATCGTCCATTGAATCTCTGCACGACCCAACCAATGGTACCCCCATGACCCAAAAGTACTTGACAAATACCGAGCCGCTGTCAGGGAAGATGGGTTACACTCCCCCAATGCTCAACAGATGCTCGAAACCCTTAGCATTGATCTTAACTGCCCCCATGATTGGAAGAGCTTAAGGAGCACAGCATTATCTTCAGGGTCTTCCTTTGATGGAAGGCTGCTTTTTATGAAGAATGTGAACAACAAAGTGCATGAAATATCACTGCCTGAGAGCAGGATGCCACCATGGGCGACCCTGATTGCTTAAAAGGGGAGGGAGCTTATGTGTCTCCTGCCGCACACGCAGTGGCACCTCCGCAGTACTTTGACCAAGTAAGCCTCTGTGCATTTCGAGCTGTCTCCTCAGTCCCTTGTAAAGAAGGGGACAAACAACTAAAATCACTCATACAATGTCCCAATGATCCTTTCACTGACTTCGTTGCCAGTGTTCAAGAAGCAGTGGCCGGGAAAGTATCCCACGCTGGAGCCCGAGATGCGCTAACCAAGACCCTAATATGGGAAGGGGCAACACAGGAATGCAGAAAAGCCATTGCCCATGAACGAAATGGGGTGATCACTGATTGCATCCTAGCCACCAAAGATTTGGGGACATAAACTCATGCTATGAGTACCCTTGCGCTGCCTTTTGCCTCTATGACTGCCAGTGCTCGCGCGCCCCTTAATGGCACAATGGGAAATCGACTTTGTTGGGGATGTGGCAGGAACTGGTCATTTTAAAAAGGATTGCCCATCACTCTGGGGCTCATTCAAAAGAAAACAACCTCCTTCTGTATGTCCTAAATGCAAAAACAGTTTTCATTGAGCCTCTGAATGCTGCTCTACGACTCAGCCTTTCAACTAAATAAGGGGCAGTCCTCAGCCCCGACCCCAATAGGACAAAGGCAACAGCCACCACCTCAAGTGTTATGGACTATTCCTATCCAAAATGGAAAAGCTAGAATGAAACTTAAAATCAATGGAACAGAATTTAAGGTCATCATTGATACGGGAGCTGACTGTACAGTCCTTAGAAAAGATGAAGTAGAAGGGTTGGGATTGAACCTAATTCTTGGTCCCTGCATACAAGGTGTCGGTGGAATAACAGATTCTCTCCATGTCCAATGGCCTGTAAGATGTGAAGACTGTGATGGAGCCACCGGGGTTTTTAAACATCTTGTTGACCCTGGCCTTCCATGCAATCTTTGGGGAAGAGATGTCCTCACTAATATGGGTACTCTGATAACAACAGAGGATAAGGCTTTTTATGAAGACATCATAACCGATCAAGCCATTAATCACCCACAGTACCCCCAATTCTAATGGCCACTGTTGCGTGACCAGAGCCAGTTCCACTCCAATGGGACACCACCAAACCCATTTGGGTCGAGTAGTGGCCTATTTCCTCTGAAAAGCTCCCTCATCTCCAGGCTCTAGTGGAGGAGCAACTAAAAAAGGGACACATAGAACCTAGCATCAGTCCCCACAATTCCCCATTTTTATTATCCAAAAAAGTGCTCAAGGAAAGTGGAGATTTCTCCATGATCTATGTTCCATAGTCATATGAAAAAGATAGGAATGCTTCAACCCGGACTTCCACACCATTCTGCAATACCCAATTATTAGCACATTGCCATTATTGACATCAAGGACTGCTTTTTTCCACCACCCTACATCCCAAAGATAAAGAATATTTTCCCTTCTCAGTATGGGAACTTAATTGTCAATTACGCACTCATAAATATCTATGGAAAGTTCTCCCTAAAGGTATGAAAAATAGCCCTACTATATGTCAGATGTATGTTGCCCATGCTATTAGGCCTTTGCTTTCCAAATGCTTTTGTGTCCAATACATGGATGACATTTTAATTGCACATAAAGATGCTACAACCATGCAAACCTGTTTAACACAACTCAAGGAGAGCCATACAGTGCTGGGCCTTCATATTGACCCCGAAAAATTCAACTCAAAGCTCCTTATGCCTATCTTGGATACCATCTAAATCAAACAATTACTCCAAATGGGCCTCATATCGTCATTAAATCCGAATATACTTTAACTGAATTACAACAATTATGTGGACATATCAACTGGGCATGTGATTTTATGCGTCACCTCACCCAACAAATCCAACTGTTATTTCAATTGCTTCACGGACCCTCTGACCCAACTTCCCTTCGTATACTTTCACCTGATGCTCAACAAGTTTCACAAGTCGGTGATCAATTATGGTCAATACCCTTGGTGTTTTAGGTACCACCCAAAGAATCATCCTAATTATATTAAATAATAATGGCCTAATGGCAGCACTGACGCAAACCCATGGTGTGTTACCATGGGTACACCTTGCCACTTCCCAATTTCCAAAAATTAGCACACCCAATACCATGCTATGCAACCTGGCCATCAAAGGCACGGAAGGATGCCCTCAAACTTATGGCGGATTCCCCGACCTTCTTATATGGCCCATTACAAAAACAATTTTGATTTCCTAACACCCGAAGAGGCATTAGCCTTACAAGTCCCCCACTACTATTTTAACATTGATAATCATATGCCCCAACCCCCCCCTTTTAAAAGTTACCCAAGAACTCCCACTTTCATGGAAATGTTGTACTTGTTCCAATAGGCAACCTATCCATCAAGCCATTGTATTTTTTACCGATGCTAACAAACTGTTTATGGATTTTACAATGCCAATACTAAAAAATATATGCTTCAACAACCTTCCCTGTCTGGTCAAGCTGCTGAAATACTGGCAATTTTGCTCGCCCTTACATCTTTTCCCAAAGAACCTCTTAATATTTTTTCTGATAGTTTATATACTGTACAAACTGTTGCCATTCTTCCTGAAGCTTTATTAAAAGATGATGCTCATGATGTAACACAAATAATGTGTAAACTACAAAATGTATTAGACAATCGTGTCCAACCCTGGTACATTCAACACATTAGATCTCAGACTAACCTCCCTGAACCCCTAGCTGCTGGTAATGAAGCCATTGATTGCGCTGTCACACCAAATATACTACTCACCAATATGTGCATGGACCAGGCCCTAACATTACATGGTCATTGTCATTTATCGGCAGCTACTATCAAGCAGTTATTTCCTGATTTAACACACCAGCAATGCAAGCACATGATTCAATCCTGCTCCTCCTGTGCAACTCTTTTACCCTTAGGACCACTTCAACCCATGGGAACAATTCCACTAGTCCTTAGGCCCAATAGCTCATGGCAAATGGACATAACCCATATCCCCCAATTCGGTAAACAAAAATACGTCCATGTATGCATAGATACATTCTCAGGCTTTATAAAAGTCTTAGCCTTAACAGGTGAAACAACAAGGCACACTATTAAGTCACTTCTAGATGCCACTACAATTATGGGCGTTCCTTGGACCTTTAAAACAGACAATGGCCCTGCTTACACCTCCAAACATTTTCGTGAATTTTGTACATTTTGGAACATTACCCACCAGACAGATATTCCATGTAACCCAGAAGGCCAAGACATTGTTGAATGCAGTCATAAAGAAATCAAGACACTTCTTTTAAAAGAAAAGGGGGAACTGGAGGGACTACAGCTTAAAGATCCCCAAACACAATTAAATTATTGCCTTATAGTAAAAAACTTTTTTACCGTTCACACCTAACACATGTGGGATGCCAGTGTCCCTGCATTGGGGACACATGAAAACACCTACTCTGTTCCCTTTGGTTAGATGGAGGGACCCCATCACAAGAAAATGGGAGGGCCCTGCTCCCTTAATGGCACAAGGGAGAGGATTTGCTTGTATCTTTCCAGACACGAGTGATATACCTGTTTGGATCCCACCTGGAGTTGTGTGACCAACCGTCTCCACATACAAACAAGATGTGTCAGCTATGCTTGAACAGCGCGAGGAGGAGGAGACATAAAACTTGAGCCCATGCCATCACTTGGGGAGACCTAAAGGGATTGGTAGAACAAGCCCAGACTATGGCCCCAGACACTGACCCGGGGCATGGTACTCTATTCTCCCTATTGTGTGCCATTTTTACAGCCAATTCTCAATCAGCTGCAGGGCAGTGTAAGATAACCTTAGTGCCCAGCCCCCAAATCTTAATGATGGTAGGTGAAGTTACCACCATCTTCCCCCCAATGCTGTTTTCCAATGGCACGGTTGGCCTTCCTTTATCAGCAGATGCCTTATGGCATCAAAAAACAAACCTTACTTTTAGATAGAAGGGAGCCATCTCTTTTTGTTTTTCAAACGAGATGATAAAGCAATTTAATGGCTGTATCATCCCCCTTGCAACAGTAACGCATGGGATGGGATGGTGGAACTACACATGACCCTACCCCATTTGTCCCACTGGAAAAAATTGAAATCAAGCTACTGACATACCTTTTCATATGCAGTTGTGCCCACTCAGGGAATTTAATAGCTTTGGCACTATTTCCACTCCTCTTGAGGAATTAGTGATTAGCCTTTGTGCCAATTCCTGGCAAGGCAATGTATTTGGGGACCCCACATTGTCTCTCTACCCAGATATATACAACCAATCTGAAAAAGAAGCCAAACCTCAAAATCTAAATGAGTTTTATGACTCTTCAAGAGGACGATTGGGAGACCTAGGACGCCCCCCCCCCCCACCATGCCAATTTTTTGCTCATCACATTCCTGTCTAGATTTGATCCCTTTCCTATTGGCCAATACTTGTTGCTGTAACCAATCTGGATATGACCAGGTGTCAGGAATGGTAGTGGTTAGAGCACCGTTCTTTTTTGTCTAGGAGACAACTCCTCCACTACTTGCACTCTCAGCAATCACTGGCAACCCAATGACTCATATCCTATTGCAGATTTGGTACGTGTTCCCCCATTTATTGCTCTGGCTACTAATGACTCTCAGTTTTCCCAGGTTCAATTGATTCGTCTGCGCACAAAAAGAGCAGTAGGATTGATCATTGCAATCAGGTCTGCAATCATCGCTACAGTGACTTCAGCTACCACCGTCGCTATATTGCTGTCCCAAAGTGTGCCCATCGTGCAACAGATAAACCAGCTCATCCCTCAACTGTCATCCATTGAATTACAACATTTGCAATTTGCCAATCATGTTAGGGGAGGCCTCCTTGTGCTCCAACAACAAATAGACTTGCTCCAAGAACAGATTACGTTTCTTTGATTACAACAAGGAAGACTATATAATGCTATGACTACTTCTGTCAGCTTTCCACTCCCGCACCCAATGTCACTGAACTTAGTAACTACATCAAAGGCCCTTGGTCCCTTAAGTACTTAAACTTCACCCAAAACCTGTTGCATGATGTTACGTGCCTAAACCAGACCACCATACAGCTTATTCCAGGTCCCTCCTTTTTAGAAGATATGCTTAAAAAGTTACAACAATGGTTTTTGCCATCCTCTCTGGTCATCTGGGGAGGCCTTGCACTTGTAGGGCTTACTCTCCTAGGAATTATTAAATGCTTGCACTCCTGGCAAAAATGTCTCCAACTACGGATCACCATAATGATGGTCCTTTTAAAATAAAAGGGGAAATTTGTGGGTAGAACCAGTCACATCTGGTTGAGTCAGCTAGAGTAGCAGTTGAAGCACACTTCCTGCTCATAGAGACGTGACCCACAGGCATGTCTGCCTAGCTTGCCATCCATGAGCTGTCTACGCTCCCTACATGCCCCCCGAGGACCAAACAGTGCCTGTCCCCAAGCAGTGCCCATCATCAACTCCCCACTAAGTAATTGGCTGGGAAGGACTCAGGAGGTTGGGAAAGCTGGGGCTATAAAATCCCAACCCTTGTGCAGAAATAAACAGATATGCTTAAGCTTGTTCTCCCAACATGTGTTCCTTGTGTGCATCGTTCATGCTTACCTCCTGCCGCAGATCTATCCCTACAATGTAGCAATGGGGGAGGCCTTATAGTCCTTCAACTTCACTAGACTTGAAGCCAAGAATCTGTGATAAGTTGGAAATCAGGCAAGACCTAAGAGGAGGACAGAGAAATAGGACATAGGAGCATTGTACTTTTGTAACAGACACTGTCATCCAAGTTATGGGCAATTTAACTCTATTCTTCTCCATACATCTTGTTGAGCAAATGCAAGACAAGAGAAAAATAATCTATTGAAATAATTTTGGAAAAATAACTTCACTATTCCTGATATTGTATCTAAGGAGAGTCTTAAGAGAGAAGATAAAAGTGCAGTATTCTTCGGTTTCCTCTAAGCATCTTCTTAGCAACATATATCTTTGAGGTTATAAGTGATTGAACCAAAAATTGGTGGAATACTTATTTTTGAGGGCACTTTAGACAAAAGAAGACTTTCAAGGTAAAAGAAAAATGAAAAAAAATATAGCTAAATATTTGTGATCACAGCTTGTTGGACTGGTATTTTGGAGACAAAGTTTTACATTAGAGATTGTCCTCATTAATATTGATGCTGGGATTCTGTGGCAACCAAATGCAAGGGGGAAGTTTAATCGACTCGCTTGGATAAGTAAACAGCATAAGAAAAAAAATGTCAAATAGTATTTAGTGAATTATTTTGAACAATTACTTTGCCAGAACAAAGGAGGAAAAATATAATTCAAATCACTTGACTTAAACTTATGAATAAAAGTAGTCAATAGAAATGAGAGAAAACATAGAGAACTGTTTCGTCTCCAGTGGAATAATGGGCTCTTGATCTTGTTTCTTCCATTCTATCTTCACACGCTATCAAGTGTGGCTCAGGACTGGAGAATTCTGTTCAGACCAAGAGAACTCACAGAGGAAAATATTTGCAGCAAATGTAGGTGATTTAGACAATCTATTTAAATCTGTTAAAATTTCTCCTCTACCCCAAACTGCCCACTTTAAACAACTTTGTATGCTTTTCTCAAGATTGTCCTTCATTAATTATTTAAAATTTTGAGAGGTCATAATAATACTCTATAGAGATTGCTGTTTCGTTGTGCTTTTATTGAGTTTTTGTTTTTTGTTGTGTCTTTTTCACTGAATTTCAAAAAGTTGTTCTATTGTGTTACAATTAAATATGTCCATCTAATTGTTTAATGTTCCTGGATCAGAGTCACTCCTTCTATCATTTTCAACCAACCTGTTCTACAAGATTTATTTCCGATTTACCACTTCCTTTCTCACATGTGTACAATGAGTATTCTAACTGTACTTGCTCCTTGTTCCATTTTTCATTCATTCTATGACTTGACTATTATTCCTCTCTGGTTTCAACTTCCTGATAGTCATTCTTTTAAAGTGTCTGTTAGTCCTTTGAAAGGTTTATATACATTCCATGGAGTTTCAATTCTGCATATACTTAAACTGATGTCAGCTTATATTTTCATAATTCATTCATTTGAAGTAACAATTTGCAAGACTGGAGACATGAAGCACCTAGACATGATTTTATTCTCCTCTATTTGGAAGATTAATCTGTAGTCAACAAGAAAGTTTAAAAATGGCTTAGAATGTATTCCTATCAGTTTTATAAAGGGCTTTGTACAGTGGTTTGTGATTATTTTATTTTACATGTGATAAAATTTTCTACTACCTATAAGTTTTGGAAAAAGAAGAAAACTGAAATTTACTACTGAAGAGGAATATGATAGAAATAGAAGACAGATTTTATATTTGTCAAATCTGTGATGAGTACCCATATTCAAGACTTAAAGTCATATTTCTTACTATGTTAGACAGATAGGGAAAACATAAAAAACCATATGATAAGGCAACTATTCATGACTTTTATAAATGTACTTATTATGTGATGAAATTTACTTTATTAGCTAATGTTTTGGTTTGAAATATGGGAGGCTGATCTATTTAATGAATTTTCGAAGGCACCTACTGAAAAACACAAATGGTGGGGGGGGGGGGGTCCTATTTCTACACTTTAATGAATGGTTGAACCTGTTTGGCATTATTGCTGGGTAAATAAATCAACTCTATTGTAACTTGTCCCTACACTTGAAAAACTAGTAAAGTCACTAAATATCATCTACTTGTAAAGTGTTATTTTGGTAAATGTGATTTTAAAAAGTTTATTTGAAAAGGAATATACTTTCAGGAGATTAAATGTAGGTTATCATTTGTTTGAGAATGACAACATTTTTACACTACAGAACCAAGGTTTCCTGAAGTACCAGTGTTTTGAAGCACTAAGGATCTTCTCAATTCATGTATTTTTCTGAATTATATTTGACCTCTATGTCAAGTATTGCTAGCATTGGTAGACCAATTATGGATCTATCATTCCAGGAACTATTTTTTGGCCTGTTGATGCTAGACTGAAATCATTCATTTATCATTAGGAGAGGGATATTACAAATAATCTTGTGACATTTGTGGTCTTGTTCACTCATATGGAGTGGTCATCTGAAAATTGAAAGTTTGAATTACTGTACTTTCACATTTTGTGATTTCATCTTGCATTTTAAGTTGCCTTGCATTTCCCAATTACTTACTGTTAATTCCTGCATTTCAAGGAATTGGGGCCCTGAAATAAAGGAAATGAGACATTGAAATGGGTTTTCAATTACTTTCTGTTGGCATGTTGCATGGGCCTAGGTGAGATCGCTTGCCCTAGTTATCTGATCATGCAGATAACTGGGATCCTAGGACCCGTGGAACCTGTAGAAGAATAATGCCTTTTAGACATCATATCAGCAAAATTTGAGTATAATCAGTAGGAATGCTTCAGAAATATGGAGAAAAACAGTTTGAGACCAGCGAGTTAAAACAATAAACAGAGCAGCAGAGTAAAATCCCTTATAAATTAGAGGAAAACAACATTGTTTTTTTTACCATGTGAATTCAGAAGACCAAGAACACTTAGAAGGTATCACAAGTTTACACCAAAAACATTGCATTGATACTTTTTATATTCTAATATATATTCTAATCCTGATTATTTATATTCCAATCTATTTATTGTAATAAATATCAATTAATTTGTCAAATTACCAATTAATTCCAGTATGATTCACTGTGTGAAATATAAAATCAGTTTTTTTAATATAATGGATTTTATATAACTTTTCCACACCCTTCCAAACCTCACCCCACTTTAATTTTTTCTAGTTTCATACATCTGCATTGAATATTATACCTTCACTCTCTTCCTCCGTAACTCTCTTTATTCCTTCCTTTTGACTTCCATTCACATCTTCCAAGTGATAGTTTCCTGGTATTCATTTTCTTGGAGTAAAATTCAATTTTATAAGAAATTACACCTTTGAAATACTCCTCTGCAAATAGCATGCTTTGATTAATATTTTTGTGTAAACTTGTATAAATTTCTAGCTTCCAAATATGAGATAGAACATGGGTACTTTGTGTGTCTGGCTCTGACTTAGTTCACTTAATATATTTTTAGATCTATCCATTTCATTGCAAATAATGTAAGTCTTCAAAATGGATGGGTGTAATCCAATTCTGTGTATGTGCCACACTTTCTCCAACCATCACTCTGCCAAAGGGCATCTGGGCTGTTTCCGTAACTTGGCTAAGGTGAATAGTGCATTTTAATGTAAACATTTGGAAGAATTCATCACTACCTTTATGGGAGCAATCCTCCAGCCAGTTTTCCAGAATAAGCACATGCCTCCCTTCATTTTCATCACAATGTATTGCAAGTCCTCAAAAACACACTTCCCCCTACAGGTCTTAATAAGCTAAAACCACACTATGCCCATATTCTTTCAATACAAGTTTTTCATAATTGTACATATAATTCAGTGAGAACCTTCTATATACTTTCCTAATGTGAGAATGAGGGACATGACAGAGTAAAAGTAAGAAATATGCAATTTAATCAGCTATTATCATATTTAAAATCATTTTCAGCTCTAATTCATAGTCTCAAATAATATTATTAAAACTATTGGAGGCTATTGCCTGGCATCCTGGTTATTCGGGAGGCTGAGATCAGACAATCATGGTTTGAAGCCATCCTGGGCAAGAATGACCAGGAGCCTCTTATCACCAAACAACCAACAAAAAATCAGGATTGGAACTGTGGCTCAAAGTAGTAGAGTGGTAGCCTTGAGAGAAAAATTTCAGGGACATCATCTAGGCTCTTAGTTCAAGAAGTACAATCTACCCAAATAAAATCTATTTAATTTACATCTGTGTAAGTAAAGTATTTCCATCACCCAAATGCACAACCATGCTCATTTGCAAGGTAACTCTGTTTTGTCTGAAGTACCATAAAACAATTTCACTTAACTTGAAAGCACTGCACCATGGGTTCATTCTATCTCTCTCATGCATTTTTCCACTCAAATACTCAAATCTTACAATTATTCCAATTACTTAAAATCATAGCTTTTTACTTCAATGCCCAAATATTAAAGTTTAAATTGAGTGTCTTGTGCCTCCTAAATGGGTATTCTTACCATTTTGTCATATCTGTAGCCCTAAATTCTCCTGGTTATTTTTCATATAATTGTGTATGACCTTGTACTCAGATCACGTTATGCTATTTTTCCTGGAATTTAGAATAATAGGTGCATGACATTGTTTACAGATATTTCTGTCCAGTCTGGGCTTTAACCTCTATACTCACAACAGTAGACTCCCATGTGGTCAGGATTTTCATAAGCTTGTCATAGCTGATGTTTTTTTTAAGTCTTTGCAGTTCTTGAATACTGAATTAATTTGTTTTCTTGGGTTGTTTTGTTCCATTTGAATGTATGTGTTCAGTTGTTCCTCACTTTTCCTTTTGTTTCTTTCAATCAAGTTCTTACCTAAAGTGCTGAGAAATCAATTCTTCTTTTTCATGATAGTCAAGGTGAACATGATTTGTTCCAAAGCAAATTCAGTAATATTTAAACACCTTCATATCTATGGATGGTATATAAATGATAAGTGCTGTGAAGGGTCTTTTTATTTTCACAGCAGTCTTTGTCATACACAGACAGATCATGAAATACATGAAGAAAATGAAACTACAGATGCAAGCAAAGAGAAGAAAAACCTATTATTAATTGTTTGACAGAGGCTTCCCTTCTAGTGAAAGAAATACGTTGCTTGATGCAGGATTTCACAAAATTATATAGCTTGGATGAAGCTAAACAATCACCTAATTCTACAGAATTGAGGGAGAATAATTAAACCCCTGAATAGTTTATATCTGGGTCAAATAAAAGCATGCTTCCAAAAAGAGAGTTGACTTGGAGAAACATGATGAGTTGTATGTAAATAGATGCTTAGTTGATTTTGTTAGTTTGTAAACTAATACAGGGAAATAGAGTACAGCAAGGTAAAAAAAAGAACTTCGCATTGAAACACTCACGTGTGTGTGTGTGTGTGTGTGTGTGTGTGTGTGTGTGTACATGCATGTGTATATACACACACACATGTGCAAGTGCTCATTCATTCATTCATCATCCTTAAGTTTCTGTGACCAAGGATGGGGTTTATCACTTGAGCCATTGTTCTCTTTCAGGTTTTTTGGAGATAATCGCATGTATTTTCATGATTGGACTGGCTTTGAATAGTGGTCTTCATATCTAAGCCTCCAGACTAACTAGCTAAGCTTATTCAGCCTCCAAGTAGCTAATTAAAATTGGGGCTATCCTCTACGCTTCACTGCTCTTTTATTCTTGTCCTGAGGTGTTCACATGCCTAAGTCATATATATTCATATATATGTCTAGTTGCTTTAAGAAATACTCTTATTGCTTGGCACCAGGGGCTCCCATCTGAACTCTTACCTACTGAGGAGGCTTGAGAACAGAACCCAGGCCAAAAGTTTAGTGGACTTCCTTCTCAATCTATAGCTGGGTGCATTGGATCATTTCCACCACCCTGCACTATCTACAGGTTAAGATTGGAAGGACTGCAGAATCCAGGCCAGCCAAGGTAGGAATCTAGACAAGTTGGTGTGCAACTCCTATGCCTTTGATAATGGGTAGGCTAAAAAGACAGATCAGGTGCATGTTCTTGTGGAAAGGGAACCCTTATCCTAAAATTAACCACTGATATGACACCAGTCTACCAAAAAAAATACCCCAATTTGAACACAATTTCCCACAACCAAAATAAGTATATACTTTAACATGCAAAAATTTAGTACAATCTGCTCTTTGCTCTAATATCAGCTTCATCTAATTATCATATGGTGAATAGTTTCTTCATTAAACTTATTATATATTTAAAAAACCTAGAGCCGGGCGCTGGTGGCTTACGCCTGTAATCCTAGCTACTCAGGAGGCTGAGATCTGAGGATTGCGGTTCAAAGCCAGCCCGGGCAGGAGAGACCATGAGACTCCTATCTCCAATAAACCACCAGAAAACCGGAAGTGGCGCTGTAGCTCAAGTGGTAGAGCGCTCGCCTTGAGCTGAAGAGCTGAGGGACAGCACCCAGGCCCAGAGTTCAAGCCCCACGACCGACAAAAAAAAAAAAAAAAAGAAAAAAAGACCTAGAAAATTTTTTCTCACTTATTAAGTGCAAACGAATGGCAAATTGCCTCATTTCTTACATATTGACTACCACTATAAATTCATCTTATGATTATTAGTAGTAGTAATATATTCTGATTTATTACTTTACTTTGTAACAGTTTTTAAACTTTTGGCTTCTCTGCTGAAGTTGAAGTATTTAAATAGTATCATCAAATTATATTACTTGGGTACTTAGGGCAGTTTTTTAAAAAGTTTTTAACAAATGGTTTCTAGTAATTCTGGTTTTTTTTTTAGGTGGGGGGTCCGGTCGTGGGACCTGAACTCTGGGCCTGGGCGCTGTTCCTCAAGGCTAGTTCAAAGCTAGCACTCCACAACAGCGCCACTTCTGGCTTTTTTTTTTTTTTTCTGTTTATGTGATGCTGAGGAAACGAACACAGGGACTCAAGCATGCAAGGCAAGAGCTCTACCACTGAGACAACTTCCTAGCTCTCTACAAATTCTTAATAGGTATATTATTTAGTTAATTTTTAATTTCAATTTAATTTTATTGTAAAGGTAATGTACAGAGGGGATACAGTGATATAAATAAGGTAATGAGTACATTTATTATGGAAGGAACATTGTTATCTCTTCCATTGATTTTTTACACACTCAAAAAAAAACTACTGATGCTTTTCCTGTCGCTATTGCCCATTGGGTACTTTTCTTTCTTTGTTCATGCATTATTTTATTATAAAGTTGATATACAGAGGGCTTACAGTTACTTAAGTCAACTAAAGAGTATACTTCATTTTATTTTCTAAATTTCAAATTTTGAACTTAATTATTTTCTTTTGTTTCTTTAGGGTAATTCTTTTTTCAGAGTTGTAGGATTAGTTAATTTAGTTTTGCATAATTTTAACACATGTAAATTATTCAGACATATATTTTGCTTTCAAAATAGTTAACATGTGAATATTTAAAGATTATTTTCTTAAATTTTATATGGTTGGTGAATTTAAATAAATTTATTTTCTTATAGTTCTAAACATATTTTTCCAGGTAATAAATACTGTATTTTCAAGAATCACATACTTTATTAAAAAAGGCTTCATTACATGGTGAGTTTTTGGAAATATTTGTACTTGAATTTAAAAAAATGTTTGAGCTGTGCATAGTGATTTGTGGTTTCCATTTTTTAACTATGGTGGGATGTATAAATAGGGTTTGTAATTCGGGAGAGACTGGGAAACTATGAGACCTTATCATAACATTTTCAGAGTGAAATGATTAGAGATATAGCCATCCCTAGCACGATATAGAGCACCTGGTTATCATATTCTAAATCTTGAGTTAAAAAAACCAGTAACATCAATCTTTGGTTAAAATAAAAGGATACATGTTTCAAAAAGGTTATTATTTAAAACTTGTTTGCAAATTTCACGTCTTTTATTTCTTAATTTTCAATTTACTTAATCTATAAGGTTCCAAGTATCTTGTGACTATTTTATTTCTACTAAACTTTTAAATTGTATGAACAATGTTATGATTTCATATATTAAAATAATTTTATTGTTTGTGATAATTTCCTCTGTTTAATATGATAATAACAATATTCCAAATGTGTGTATTTGGTGTGTGTGTGTGTGTTTATGTGGATTTTTTGTGTGTGTGTTTTGTGTGTACTTTGTAAAGCTTGGGAGATCACACAATTGCTTCACATATGTTAGGCCAATGTTTTACCACTGAACTATACTGTCTAGTAATAATACAAATTGTGTTTTACGTTATGATTTTTAAATTGTAATTCCTAGTATGCTTTTTCAAAATTATATATGATAAAATGTGATCCATCTTCTATCCACGTTAGCAATTGTTATTGTTATTCTTTCTCTTATTTCTTTGGAAATTAATTATATTCCTATTACAACTTTTTTACATTGTAACAGCTCTATTCAATGCATTATTTTCTATTTTATTTTTTCCATGTTATCTGACTTTCAGTCCAAACTATCAGGTGGATTAAAAAGAAACTAGAATCAGGACACTTTATTTTTCTCCTTCTCTTCTCTAAAGTTTTTCTGTTTTTTGAAACAATACCAATGAAATACAGCTCCTATGTGGTCCACCATTCTTCCCCCTCTCTCTCACTTCAGTACAGTTCAAGTCGTTATCATTCAACTTTGTTATGCTATAATGTTATCTAAATCTTAACTCATTCCTAAATTAATTTTAGTTGCTTTGAGCAATCTCTAAAGACATTTTTCTCTATATAATATCAGGGTTTGTGTTTTCACCAGGTGCGAAATATGAGTGACTTTCAAACATCTAGATATCTCTGGAGAATATTGATCCACCTGCTCGATAATCTCATATGTAAATTCAAGGAATACAGGTAATCAGAACAATCTCGTAAAATGGTGTAGCTTGAGCCTTCATAGTAGCTTTGAATCGTATTACCATGTTTAGTGAAGATAACATAGTTGTACTATAAGAACAAACACATAGAAGAAGGTAGCAGATTTTTCAAAAATAATTTCTTAATTTTATGGTCCACAGATTTTGAAAAGGATGCTATGACTTTATGAAATAAAAACAGAATCTTAAATGGTTGTATTGGCACTATTGTCTCTCTAGATTTAAAGAATGATCTTAGACTACTACCTCAATCCTTTGTTTCTTTGTATGTTGGTCATGGGGTTTGAACTCTGGGCATGGGCACTGTCCATGTGCTATTCAGCTCAAGATGAGCACTCTACTGCTTGAGCAACAGCAAAACTTCCGATTTTCTAGTGCTTTATCCAATATAAGAATCTCATGGACTTTCCTACCTGGGCTGGCTTTAAACCATGATCCTCAGATCTCAGCCTCCTGAGTAGCTTGGATTACAGGCGTGAGACACCGGCACCTGGCCTACCTCAAACCTTGTAAAGAATGATTATCAAACTAAATGTGAGATGTAAAAACCTATAAAACCTAAATGTAAAAATTCATGACATTGGATCAGTAAAGGTTTCTAAAAATTTGACATGGAAAACATTAGTGGCTAAAGAAAAGAAAGAACGAGATAATATCAAGTCATAACTTTTCATAATTCAAAGGCCACTATAACAGAAGTGAAACCATATCCAAAAGATAGAGCACACATATTTGTTAATGCTACAATGTTAATGCTACAATGATTCTGAAACTTTAGTATTTTTTTTTTTGGTCTGCTGTGGGGCTTGAACTCTGGGCCTGGGTGCTGTCCCTCAGCTCTTCAGCTCAAGGCGAGTGCTCTACCACTTGAGCTACAGTGCCACTTCCGGCATTCTGGTGGTTTTATTGGAGATAGGAGTCTCACGGTCTCTCATGCCCAGGCTGGCTTTGAACCACGTTCCTCAGATCTCAGGCTCCTGAGTAGCTAGGATTACAGGCATGAGCCACCAGTGCCTTGCTGAAACTTAAGTATTTTTATATCTTCTAATTCTATATAAAATTTTTTCCTGAATAGGACATTTCTTTAAATAACATATGTAAATTAATAGTCAATAGGAGGAGCATATGAAATAATCTCCTCTTTAGTGTCTAAGAAATAATAAATAGAAAACTCACTAGTATGACCATAATATAAAAAGAGGATGCAAAATATAGTAATGCATTTGTGGAGAAATTGATATACTTCTCATAGTGATCGATTTGTATAATACTGCAATCATTTTAGCAAACAAGGTTTCAAGTCTTCAAAAGGTGAAAGGATCCAGGCATTACACTTCTATGAATGAATTAAACAGAAGAAAAAACTTTTTGGACAGAGAATGTAGTTAATTGACAGTGAACTTGAATAGTATGTCTGAGACCCTGGAAATGATACCCAAAAACATATTTTGAAAAGACTCACTATAGAGGATGTATGCTGGACAAATTCCTGTATCTGAATTTTATATCTATCTTAATGTCTGTTCTAAAATTTACAGCATTTCTATTTGAAGAAATGCAAGTTTGTGAAAATTAGGCTTTGAAAACCTATGAAGGTACAATTCACTTCCAAAGCACTAAAATGTATACAATAAAAGGAGATAATATATTGTAAATGAATTGCATGTCATGAAAAGAAAACTATTGTTAAAACTTCTTTCACACAAAATGCAGCATAGCTAAAAAGATGTTTTTGGTGTTGGTGAAAAACCCTTTGTAAACTACTGCATTTAAAACAAAGATGTTTTCTGTTTATTTTGAGGGTATTTTGTCCGTTTGAGTTTATACAGTGATAACTCAATCCAAAAGTATATGTGATAACTGGAATACCTAGGAATTATGCATCACTTCTAAGTTATTTTTTTATTATTTTTATTTTTTTATTGTGAAAATACTGTACAAAGGTGTTACAATTATATGGACAAGATAATGAGTATATTTCTTATCAAGCTTTGTAGCCTCCTCCTTTGTTTCCCCTTCCTATCCCTTCCCAACCTCCCCCGCCTTCCCACCCAATCCTCCCCTCTACCTCCCCCACCAAAGTTGTAAAGTTCTTTTTGACATAACGACTTGTACATCTCATTGTTGCAATGGGTCCACCCGTATCCCTATTTTTTCCTCCATGCTTTCCCTTATTTACAATATCTACTATATGTCTGAGTCAAGCAGAAAAGATCAGATAAGGTGATGTTAGGGAAATGAACCCTAAGATATGAATTCAAATGTTTTCTTTCTTTCATGAGATTGTTTCTAACACATTTATAAGTTTATTTATTTGTTGCTTTGTATGTCCCTCCCCCACAGTATAACCCCTGCTTTCACTGTATTTGATGTCAGTATAATTTGTGGAGGGGAAGGGTAAAAACTTTTAAGTAATTGAGAAACTTTTCTAGAAGAAACTTTTAGGAAATGACAGAAGACACAAATCTATCCATCTGCACTTTTTGAAAGTCATATGCTAATTACTCAATCCAATTGCTTATCTCTACTTTGCTATGAAAAACGTATTCTCAAGATAAGAGCCAAAAGCAGTGAAAAGAACAAAATACACAATCATCTTGATTTATTTGTGAAAGTAACAAATGAAATAAAACAATTCCACTTAAGGGACTCCAATATTAGTGTATGTGAAGATGTTCTTGAATGCCAATAACCATTAAATTTTGGAATTTTAATTTCTATTACCATGAAAACTAGAACAAGAAAACAAATATAGACTTAGAGTGAACCAGCCTTGAAATCATTTTCTTACTTGTTTTGAAATTACAAAAAAATTGATACTCCTTTGATACTCATTTAAAAATATTTATCACTTATGATAATTCAAATACCAAGCCAGAGTAATTTTATATAATCATTATAAATATCATTTTATCAGTATTGTAAAATAGAATAATAAAAACCAGTCCCAATATATGACCTACCTATCATTATTCTTAACTTCTAATCATTACCTAAATCTTAAACAATCTAAATAGTAAAGTCTTTAACATAGACGTAAATATTCTATACTTTTTACTTAACATTTTCCAGGGGTATGTATTCATGTTTCTAAGAAATGTTCACAGCAGTTAAAAGATGCTTTTGTAAAATTAATGTGATATATTTTGTTGTTGTGGGTGTTGTTTTTAGTGGTCAATTGGAAATAAGAATCTAACAAGTACTTTTCTGTCTGGGCTAGTTTCACAAACAATTCTAAGATCTCAGAACCCAGAATTTCTCTTATTATAAGGGTGAGTTACCGGCACTTGGATTCATGAAGTTTTTGTTAAAATTATATTTTAAGATGCTTGTTTCACTATAATGTATATCATTCTACACATAAATTTAGATATATGTATATATTTCTGAGGACAAATAATCTCTAAAAATGTACTATTCTACACATAACATTTACATATATATATATAGAAGACAGATATATATACATATATATATATATATATATATATACATATATATATATATCGGAGACAAACTCCCTCTAAAATATTTATGCTACTCTTTTTGACCTTTTTCATTTCAAAGATATACAGTATATTTTTCTAAAAGTTTCCTAGATTAAAATAATTAATATTTCTATAGAAAGTATATTTTATTACTTTCAAGGGAGTTTTAGATATACACATGATATTTTAGTAACATTTACAGTATATTACTTGATAGGGTTCTGCCCAAACTCTTAAATATTTGATTGTAGTTAGGGGGAGAGAGGAAGTTAAATCATACTGATTAGGAATTTTCAATATTTCAAAAATTCTATTCCATAATTTGTTATAAGCACATAGTCAAGTTACCTGATATGGTTTAATTTTTTTGTTCATTTGTTCAAAATTTCAATATGGATGCATGCACAGTGGTAACATTAAACTTATTAATCAAAAGATAAATAATAATAAAATCATAGACATATATCTGACATTCAATAATAAGCACTTATAATGCTAATAATAATTTTGATGGAGAAGATGATGACCACAGTGTAGCCTGATAATGACGATGTTGTGATTGAAAAGGAAATAAAAAACTTAGACATCTTTGAAGCTGGATTTCCCTCATTGAATGCATAGGTATAAACAGCGTTGGATTACATACAATAAGAATAACAGGAGAAGGGCTGGGAAGGTGGCTCAGTGTCAGAGTGCTGGCCTTGCCTACATGAGGCTCTGGGATTGATTCCTCAGCACCACATAAGCAGAAATAAGAGGAAGTGGCACTGTGGCTCAGGCCCCATGACGAACCAAAAAAGAAAAAAAAACAGAATAACAAAAGAAGAGTTTGAATATCAAGGAATAAAATCTCATAAACAGGTAGAGACAGTAAAAACCCTAATGTTATTCCAGGAGTCATTCTAATGTATACTCACTGTTGTTGTTGGTATTATTTTCTTTAAACTCATCTATTTCCACATTTTGATGGAATAAGATGTAGGTTCCAACTTAGTGTGATTAGATCAAATAACATTCTCCTCTAGATACCATTCAATAACCAATGTTTTCCAATGATATATTAAGAGTATGTTCTTCAGTACAGCTGTAAAGA
Organism: Dipodomys spectabilis; assembly: GCF_019054845.1. Lineage (NCBI taxonomy): Eukaryota > Metazoa > Chordata > Mammalia > Rodentia > Heteromyidae > Dipodomys > Dipodomys spectabilis. Next base: position 201,803 of record NW_024870831.1, on the reverse strand, counting down.
CATGAAAAAATTTACATAATACTACTTACATATCTGAAGTTAACATAAAAGAACACAGGCTGTAGAGCCAGAAGTTAAAATTTATTTATACTTCTGCATGAAATTATTTCTGACTTTATACCAACAAACTGAATTCAACTCTTTCCTTATTTGAAAGCTAAGGTAGAAAATGTAAGGACTCTTCACTTTTCCTTTTCCTTGCTCTCGAATTCAACAAATATATTCTTCAATATTTCTGGTAGATTACATCCATTTACAGATGAGAAATGTAAGACCAACAATCAATGTTGTGAGTAAATAATGATACTAGAATTTTTGTCTGAGTTCTTCACTCTGTGTGCTTACAAGAAGTGTCACTGGGTGATGGAGAGGATCAATATGAAAAGACTATGGGGAGAAATGCATACTTTGTAAACAGTTGTTTTAGGACTGAGTGACTGGTGTTGAGTATTTGCAATAGGCTGGTGTCAGGGGCATATAAAGGAGTACATAGAAATTACATTAGTGACAGAAACAGAAAATCTTGATCATTCATCTTATCTAATGGATAGTGGTGGGGTAAGAGGAAATCTAAAGTTTTTCCACATCTCTGTCTCCTAACTGTGTTAGTTACATTCTTGGTGATAAGGATTATAGGTGGAAAAGATGGATTTAGAGAAAAAACCTATCTGATAGTTCTAAGGTTTATTTTAAACAGATTCAAAGATAGGTCTGTTTGGACATCATCATAATATTCACGACCATGAATATGAAAAATAATAATAAAATCAGGCACATTATTAAAGGGAAGAGGAAAAGGAAAGTTTTGACGAAAGTGTGAACAATGTGAGTACCAGTGTGGAGAAGATTGAAGGAAAGAGATAAATAAGGAAACAAAAAAGTAATAAACACAGATTTACAGAAGAAAAGGAAGGAAAGAATTTTCAGGAAGATATTGAAGGAAATCTACTATTTGGATTTGAAAAGTAAAAGGATATAGACAAGTTCAATAAGAACAGTATTTTGGTGAAAGTCATATTGATAAAATGTAGAGATATGAATGTGAAGACATACAATTCTGGATCCATAAATTCAACATGTCCTGTTGATTCTAAATGTTGGGAACAAATTCTTTAATCCTGAACTTAGAAATTTTATATACATATAACTGTCATGGACTTTTCTTAGTGGTATTCTGTGAATATTTTTGAAAACTTTATTTAGCCATGAGACTATAGATTGAACTACAGCACAGACAAGCCTAATTTTCCTACAGTTCCAATTAGTGACCCACCTATCCATATCAGTTTGGGATTTTATTGAAATATATTTAGATATGTTTGGATATCTTATCAGCCTACTCATTATAAATGTAGTAAAAGTAACACCAAGTATTAGGTTGAACATACAGCTTTACTGATGTGACTGAAGGCTCCTGGAATTGATTCCTCTTTAGAATAGAAAATGCCTCAATAGCCATTGACACATCATAACTGTCATATACACTATTGAAATCAAATTCTTGTTAGGTTTATCTCCATGCTGAAATAACCCTGTCAACCAACCTGACACAAATTCTTATATGTAGGAAAATGATCTTATAAACTTCAAGTTTTATTGAATGGAAAAGTTCTAATATTACTCTCACCACTAGGATTAAACTCCTAAAATGATAAGACATTTTGCTTTAATGCCTTTCTTTCATTTTCTCATACACATTGTCAAGAAGTGAAGGATTCTGATTTAACAATAATACAATCCCAACTTGTATTAACACAACATCTAGGATCTAATGTTAATTCGGTTACTTACTAAATAGCTCCAGATTTTGTGGATATTTATATTTCTCCTGGGTAAACTAATGAACTCCAGGATAATGTCCCTAAGAAGCCTTTCAATTCTAATATTACTGTTTGTCTGAAAATGCTTTAAATTCTACATCCTTTAATGTGGTCATAGAGTTATATTGTGGAACTTTTCTCCTCAGAGGCTGAGTATTACCGTATTGCTTAACATGGACAAAGTACCTTCATTCATAGACTGGGCATGTACAAACAAGAAGTGGTAGTTGAACAATGTTCTTAGCAGTTTCTACAGATGAAATGGAAATAGAGCAACTCTGAACTCAAAAGGAATGTGCAAAGAAGACAAAGTCACAAAGTAGAATGTGCCAAGAAAAGCTTAAGTATAATTTCAAATAATGTGCTCAGGTGTGTGTTCAAAGAACAGGTTCAGACAACGTAGTTGGATATCTTGGGCAGAAAACTTCTTTAAACTATTCTGGGATAATTGTACAAGTAGAGGCCCCTTAGTCTGACTCTAATCAGCCACAACATCATCAACTTAGGGACTATTTTCCAAGTGCAAAGTGAGAAAAAGAGGGCTGATCACAGTTAGTGTTCAAGTTGAAGCAATGGCAATCACATAACTTTTCTCATAAGTGTTCATTTATTTTGGAGCATTTAAGTAGTGAAAAGCCAAGTAAATATTTTGCATGTACCTAAACTAAGTGGGACGGATAATATTGGTCTCATTTTAACTTAGAAGTTATAGATTATGTCTTTTTATACTCTAACTTGGGACAATGATCTACTGTCAGTTATTTTCTTCTCTTACCCTTCTTTTGCCCTTCCACTTACATAACAATTATTTAAGGAGACATAATTTAGCTTGCATTTCTAAATTCTTCAAAATTATCTGAACTACTTCATACTTCTGGCAGCCTCCTATATCTTTCTCAAGGGAAATATTTTGTCACTACCATTTTTATCCTACATGTATTGGATATCTTCCTGCCTAATTCAGTGCAATATAGACCTTAAATTCATCCTATATCTCAACACTTGTACCATCATAAAATACTATCTTACTTAGAAATCATGATATTAGTATATCTGGTGAGGTGCCATCTGTCATTTTTGAATGGTCTTAAGTGATACTTACATGCAATCATGTTTTAAACCAATATGCCACTCAGTAGATGAATGAATTGACAAAATGTGGTTTATATATGTACAGAGAAAGTCTATGCTTCCAATTCATAAGGAAATGGAAAGACTTGGAAAAATCCTACTAAGAAAAATAAGCAAGACACAAAGAAACAGATTCTATGGTTTCCCACATTTGTAATAACTAGGAATTATCTTAGATAGTCCTAGAAGATGAGCAGAATGGCTCAATAGCTATGTATAAATGACCATATAAAATGATGCTGAGCAAAATAAACTCCTAGGTATGGAAAGAGAGGTTTTTCTTTGTGGTTGTTATTTTTAATGTACTATGTGATTAATTTTTCTTTTTTGTTTTCCCCTATGGTTTGTCCACTGTTGAATTTGATTTTAGTATCTTGTGTGTTGTATGTACATTTATCTTCATTTGGCAAGGGAAGCAGAACAATAAAATGGCGAGACAAAGGACAAAAGGCAAACCAATACAATAGACACACTCACAGGACAACATGTTGGAAATTTACATTACAATTTGTGAGGGGTATTGGGGTGAAGGGAAAGTGTGAGAAAAAGTGGGAGGGGGTAAAAATTTTGACATGTTATATATTCAATACCTTATAATTACTGCAACCCCTTCTATACATCACCTTCACAATAAAATTAAGTTAAAAATGAGCTACATAAAATATAATTTCACTGTATTTTTATAGTAAGTATTATTCTATGTGTATTATCTTTTAAAAATGAACATTTTGGCTGCTAATTTGAATTAGCTCTTTCTTTATCAGAGTGACATCAACTGGAATGTTATCAAACTACATAATATTTTCAGAATATACTTGCCATTATTTTGAAAAAAAACATCATTTTAGTATTGTCTTATACTAAAGCAGAAAACAGTTCAATTCTATGGAAACCCCTAACTTTGAAAACTGCCTAATTGTTAAGAGGACAGAATATATCTGTTCCTCAACATTCCTATGACTACTAACTACTCATTTTCAAATTCTGAATATGCCATACCAGAGACATTCAAAATAGTACCTCTTTGCATTTTATTTAATTCTGCAATAGATGCAGTTTTCAATGAGGGACTACATATTTAAAAGTCAACAGAAAAAATAGACACGTTATTGTAGAAGATAAAACTATGAAGTATCTATAATAATTAATTCCTTTTTTTGTCTGTCGTGGGGCTTGAACTCTGTTCTTGGGCGCTGTCCCTGCACTCTGCAACTCAAGGTGAGTGCTCTACCGCTTGAGCAACAGCGCCACTTCCAATAAATGATTCTATAAGAGTAAACATTTGTTCATCAGAGTGAGCGATTATTTCTATGACAGTCAATCCCAAGTTTTTATGCCGTAAAGTCATCCTAGCCTAACAGTTTCCAACTTGTAAGGTGCACCTTAAATTCCCTAAATTCACATCATGACTAGTTTATCACTATTGTGAAAAAATACTACACTTCTGCTATGTGATGCCCTTCCTATTGTGGAAAGAATACTACACTAAACTTTGCTACATCATTTTCCCCGCAGTGGTATTCTTGAGATCAGAACACTAGCAAACATTATTTATTTTTATTTTTATTTTATGTTTTTTATTACATATATATATATTATATATCACAGATATTCAGGAGATCTGTATATCTTAATATTAAGATTTGAATATCATGGTTGAAAGCCCACCCAGGCAGGAAAGTTCCTTAGATTCTTATCTCCAATAAACTCATAAGGAAAAGCCAGACCCAAGTGGCACTGAGGTTCAAGTGGTAGAGCAGTAGCCTTGCCCAAAAACAGGTTCAGGGATAATGCCCAAACCCAGAGGTTAAGCCCTAGGACAAACCAAACAACAACAACAAAAAAAAACAAACCTCAAACCTAGCATTTTTCTGATTGTATACAGAGGTACATAATTAAGGAAATTTCTTCCTGTGTTATGTATAGGTAGAAAAAAAAAGGATGTCTCACAATTACGCTCTTCATACCATGTTACACCAAAGTCTCAAAAGACTACTCTTTTTCTATATTTATAAATTAATATCATCAATTTGTTGGCAATATTTCTAGATTATTCACATTATCATTTTACACATGAATTGTTGGGATTATCTATTAACTAAGTTCTTACTATACCTCACTTGAAAAACTGCTCTAGTCAATTAATGCCAGAATCATTTGTGAATTTGTAAATTAAATCTTTTACTTGAAAAGAATTTTGTAGTATCCTATAGAATATTAAATTACAAACAAAAAAACATCTATTTTAAATCTAAATTCTAATTTAGCCAGGTCCACAAAGTCCTACATTAAATGAACTTTCCTAATTCTCCAGGCTTAAACTTTTGTAATCCTTCATCGTTTCTTTGGAATCTAACAGAATGATGCTTAATTTTTCAAATTTTTGGTTGGGAATCATAAGCTCTTTTGCATGTAGAAATGTTCTGTAATTAAGACAACAATTTAAACACAACTGAGCATTATATATGAGTTGCATTTTTATAGTGAACTTGACTTCTCAAAACATAATGACAAAATTAGCCCAAATTTCCAACTGTGTATTCCTTTGTTGTTTATTTTTTATTCCTTTCTTGGTTGGTTTTATTGAAACAAAATTATATTCTGCTAATTGGCCAAAGTTTTTGATCAGCTCAAGTAAATTGGGTGTGGAGTCCATGGAGTCCACTAAATACAAGATCATGTCATCTTCAGGTTTTGTTTTCTTCTTTTTTAAAAAAAATTATTATTTTTTTGTGAAAATACTGTACAGAGGGTTTAAAATTACCTGGGCAAGATAATGAGTACATTTCTTCTGAAGCGTTGTAGCCTCCTACTTTGATTTAAGGATCCATCTCTTCCCATCCTCCCCTTGCGCCGCCACCCAATCCTCCTCCCCACCACCAAAGTTGTAAAGTTCAATTTTGACATAATGACTTGTACATCTCATTGTTGCAATAGGTCCACCTGTATCCCTAGTTAAATGATTTGTATTTGCCATTCCCCTCCAGAAATTATACCGACATCAAATACAGTTAAAGCAGGGGTTATACCATGGGGGAGGCACATACAAAGTGACAAAGAAATGATCTTATAAATGTGTTAGAAACAATCTCATGAAAGAAAAAAAAAAACATTTGAATACATATCTTAGGGTTCATTTCCCTAACATCAAATTATCTGTCCTATTCTGCTTGACAGAGACATATTCTATTTACTGCAAATAAGAGAGACCATGGGAACATTGTTTATTTGGGTCTGGCTTACTTTACTTAATATAATTTTTTCAAAGTCTTTCCATTTCCTAACAAATGGGGCAATGTCATTCTTTCTGATGGAAGCATAGAATTCCATAGTGTATATATACCACAATTTCTTGATCCATTCATCTACTGAGGAGTCTCTGGTTTGGTTCCATATCATAGCTATTGTAAATAATTCTGCAATAAACATAGGTGTGCTGGTAGTTTTAGTATGGTCTTCTTTTTGATCATGTGGGTAAATGCCCAAAAGTGGGATTGCTGGGTCATAGGGGAGCTCTATGAGGAGTCTTTTGAGGAACCTCCATATTGCTTTCCACAGTGATTGAACAAGTTTTCACTCCCACCAATGATGTAGTATGGTTCCCGTCTGTCCACATCCCCTCCAGCATCTGTTGTTATTAGAGTTCTTGATTATAGCCATTCTAACTGGGGTGAGGTGGTACCTCAATGTTGTTTTTATTGGCAATTCTTTTATGGCTAGAGAGGTTAAGCATTTCTTCATGTATTTATTGGCCATCCTTCTTTCCTCTTCAGAGAAGTTTCCCTTTAAGTCTTTAGCCCACTTATTAATTGGGCATTTGTTTCTTTGAGGATTTGTTGTTGGTGGATTTAATTTTTTGAGTCCAGATATATTTTAGATATGAGACCCTTGTCCGTTGTATGGCCAGTGAAGATCTTCTCCCAATCCATGGTCTTTCTATTGATCTTGCTAGCTTTGTCCTTTGCCATGCAGAAGCTCTGAAATTCATGCAATCTCATCTTTCCCATTTGTCTTTGATCTTTTGTGTTTCTGGATCTCTATTAAGAAAATTTCGGCCTGTGCCAAGGAGACCTAGGGTTTCTGCTATTTCATCCTGTAGTATTTTCAGAGTGTCTGCTTTGACTCTGACGTCTTTGATCCATTTGGAGTTGATTGTGGTGCAGGGTGATAAATAAGGGTCTAGCTTTATTTTTCTACAAGCAGTTAACCAATTTTGCCAGCACCATTTACTGAACAGGCTGTCTTTCTTCCATTCTATTTTTTTTAGTTCCTTTATCGAAATTAGATGCCTATGGGTCTGTAGATTGATTTCTGGGTTTTCAATTCTATTCCATTGGTCATCTTGTATGTTTTACTTCATCTTCCCCTATTTGGATTCCCTTTAATTTTGCATCTTGTCTTATTGTCCCAGCTAGCATTCTTATACTAAGTTGAAGAGGAGTGGAGAGAGCAGACATACTTATCTCTTTCCTGAATTTATAAGAAATGACTTTAACTTTTTACCATTAAGTATACTGCTGGCTGTAGGTTCGTCAGTCCTTAGCCAAAAGAACAGCACTGGAACAATATCAGCTCCAATTTCAAACTATAGTGAAAAGCCATAGTAATAAGAACATCTTGGTACTGGCACAAGAACAGACCTGAGGACCAATGGAATAGGACTGAAGACTCAGAAATGAACCAAGTGCCCTATAGCCACCTGATCTTTGACAATGGAGCTAAAACAAATAGAATGGAAGAAAGACAGCCTTTTCAGTAAATGGTATTGGCAAAATTTGTTAAACACCTGTAGAAAAGTAAAGCAAGATCCATATATATACATATATACATATATATATATATATATATATATATATATATATATATATATATATATATATATCAGCCTGCATAAGAATCAAGGCCAAATGGATCAAAGACCTCAAAATAAAAGCTGACACCATGAAAACATTACATGAAGGATAAGAGAAACTCCAAGGCTCTTTAGCACAGGCCAAAATGTTCTTAATAGAGAACCAGAAACAAAACAAATCAAAGAAGTTTGGAGAAATGGGATTGCATGAAACAGTAGAGCTTCTGCAAGGTACAACTCATAGATAGCAAATAATCGAAAGCCCACTTACTGGGAGAAGTACTTCATGAGTCATAAAACAGAAAAAGTTTTATATCTAAAATATACTTAGGACTCAAAATCATAAATTCCCCCAACAAAAAATCCTCAAAGGAACAACTGCCCAAAAACTAAGTGGGCTGAAGTTGTAAGGAGAGATTTCTTTGAAGATGAAATAAAAAATGTCTATTAGACACATGAAGAAATGCTTAACTTTTCTAGTCATAAAAGAAATGCAAATCAGATTGAGATTGCACCTTACTCCAGTTAGAATGGCTATAATCAAGAAATGTAATAATGACAGATGCTGTTGGGGATGTGGCTAAAAGGAAACCCTACTGCATTATTGGCAGGAATGTAAACTTGTTTAACCACTTTGGAAAGCAGTATGGAATTTCTTCAAAAGACTCCATTAGAGCTCCCCAATGACCCAGCAACCCCACTTTTGGGCACTTACCCAAATGATCACAAAGCTACCAACAAAACCATGTTTATTGCAGTATTATTCACCAGAGCTATGATATGGAACCAAACCCGATGCACCTCAGCAGATGAATGGATCAAGAAAATGTGGTACACACACACACACACACACACACACACACACACACACACACACACACACACACACACACACACACACACTGGAATTCTATGCTTCCATCAGAAAGAATGACATTGCTCCATATGTTAGGAAATGGAAAGACTTGGTAAAAATTATATTAAGTGAAGTAAGCAGACCCAAAGAAACATAGGACCCATGGTTTACCTTGTTTTACCTTTGTTTGCAAGGATTAGAACATGCCTAGGACAAGCGAAGAAGATCAAAGACTAAGAACATATAACCATACAAGATGATGTTAAGCGAAATGTACCCCAAGTCAGAGACACATTGGTTTTTCCTTTCTTTATTTTGTTTTTAATATGCTCATAATGCACTCTGTGATTCTTTTGTAGGTTCATCCCCCCACGGTATAGCCCTGTTTCCACTGTATTTGATTCAAGTGTTCTGCATCATATATATACATATATATATATATATATATATATATATATGTATATATATTATACGTATATATATCATATATCATATATATCATATATATTTGTAATTTGGAGAGTGGAAGGGATATGGCAGAATGTTAAATGGGGATGCAGGTTGACCCATTGTGACAATGAGATGTAGAGGACACTGTGTCGAAAATGAATTTGCAATGTCAGGCAGGGGTCGAGGAGGGAGGAGTTGGAGATGTGGGGAGGGAAAAGATGGCAGGGGAAAAACAAAGGAGGAGCTAACAATGCTGTATAAGAAATGTACTCATTACCTATTCCTGTAACTCTGAGCCCTCTGTACAGTATTTTTACAATAAAAATATATAAAAAAATCTCTGCCTGCTGTAGATTTCCAGTGCTGCCCTCTGAATTGCATTTTCTGCCTATTCTTTCTGCGGTTAGGTCCATCTGCTCAATGGATCAGTAGTCTTCAAGGCATCTTGGTCCTGAAGTGGGACTTGTATTATCCAATGGTGGTTAGAACCAGGCCAAGGAGAGGACAAAACCACTTCCAGGACATGGCTTCTTCATTCCCCTTGCAACTAGGATTGCAAGAAGAATTTCTCTGAATTTAACTCCAGAAAACAATCAGTGAATCAAAGGTCAAGTCCACCAAACACCTCACCCCCCCCCCCCCATTTCCTCCTTTCTCCCTCCCTGGGAAAGTACAAAATAATTTTGTAGGCTTTGGCACACACACAAAATGCCCACCATCTCCGCTGGTAAACTAGGTTTCAATTTACTAAGTCATGTAAACGGATAATGCTGCATTCATTATTCTGGACAACATCTTCAGGCTGTCTGATGCTTTAATTTTTATTGTTGTTGTTGTTGTTGGTAGGAGGGCCTAACCTCTGTGTCTGGGTGCTGTCGCTGAGCTGTTCAGCTCAAGGCTAGCGCACTATCACTTTAGACACAGTGCCACTTCCAGTTTTTTTCTGCTTATGTGGTGCTGAGGAATTTAACCCAGGACCTCATGCATGCAAAACAAACATTCTTCCACTGAGTCTCCTTCTGTCCCTAATGGTTTAATTCTTTAAAATTTCTTCTTGTCAGTCATGGGGATTGAACTCAGGGCCTGGGTATTAACATATCCCTGAATTCTTGAGCACAAGGGGAGCTTTCTCCCAATTGAGCCACAATGCCACTTCCTATTTGGAGATAAGTGACTCACAGACTTTCCTGCCAGGGTTTGCTTTGAACAGGTGAATTTTTAAATTATATTTCTTCTAGGTGTTTATTGGTACATTACAGTTTACTGGAATTTAAAGTTTTCTGTAAACCTTTATCTACAAGTAATCCAAAAACATTAAATATTACATTTCGAAGCTATCCTTTAGCACATCTATTTTGAAATTATCTTAAGATGAAATTCTAATTCTTTGTAGTAACAACTCATTAATGTCCAAATGGGAAATATGCTAATTTCAGCAGCCTTTAGAGTCTCCTTCATCTTTTTTTCTCTCCAGTATCTTTCCTTGTTTTGGAACAAGTGTCATGGACTGTCCAACCATTCAAAAGGAAGCTTATTCCATTAATTTAATAGGAAAGGAATCCAGCCTGCCTGCATCTCAAGGCAACTTTGAGTATGTTAATCTAATAATTCATGTCAGTGGATTTTCAGTCATTTCGATCATTTTTTGTTTAACTACTCATTAAAGAGGTTCCAAAAAGCAAGAATCAAAAATCATGTTCTGCTTTCTAAGAATTTTTAAAAAGCTAGTAATTCAACAAGACACATTCTATTCTTCCAAGATTCCATGGTGAAGAATTTCTCTTTTATCATAGCCCTTACCACTGACCCCTTCCCTTCAAACTTGTAGCTTTGTTCGTTTTTTTTTTTTTTAACCAGCTTTCGTTTTGGTATTAGCCTCAGTAATCTCCTTGTAGTATTTGACAATGCAATTCCATTTATTTTTAGAGAGCTCAATTCATATTGCAGAGTAATAAGCATATCATAAAGCATAAACTATTGAATATCATTAACATGATCATATGCAACTATTACATAAATTAATATAAGTACCACATAATTGTGAATCTTCATATACTTTTTAAAATGCAAAATAGTTACATATCTATGTCATAAAATAATTTATATCACTGACACAAGAGACTAAGCTAAACCTTTTATATCATCCCCAATATTTTTGTCAAATTTTCTTTTCTCATTAACTTTCACCTTAGGGACTGCTTTTTCTAGCAACAAGTTATAAATTGATATCCTTGGATTTTAGTGCCCACTGAGTAACCTCTTCTCTTTCCACCACCAGTTAGTCCCTCAGGATAAATACCTGAAGAATAAAGTCCCATTGTGCCTGCAAGAGGAGTACGAAGTCGACTGTCTGTGCCTACTCTTGCCTTGCTTTGTTTGGGAATGTGGTAGCAGAGACAAGGGTGTCAGGAATCAGGTGGCTGGAACCATGATGATAAGAATTATGGGTAGCCAAATGAGTAGCAGAGAAAGGAAATACCAGGGAAAGGGTAATTGTGACTGTAATTGCTGAGTTGCAGTGGCAGGAAATTGGGTAGCAGCAACAGCTTTGCAGGGGTTGGGGTCCTGAGTTGAAGCTCCAGGACCAGTATATGAACACACATACATGCACACACACATATACACACAGATACCAGAAGTAAAGCTGTGACACCAAATGATAAAGAACTGAGCTTCTGCTCTGAGCTCATGGTCAGTACCCAGGTCCTGTGTTGAACCCTGAAACACAGCCACCCAGGGCCCAACTAGGAGAGGTCAAAGTTTCAAAATCTGATGAGTTTCACCAGCTCTAGATGACAGGAAGCCTAGTATTATTACAAATGTGCTTTGATTTAGCAAGCTTCTGGAAACCCAGGGAGGTATCATTGCCAATAATGAATAATTTCATTAGGTTCAGCTCCCTAGTTGTCTGCCAGAAGGACCCTTGAATTAATTGTAGCAGGTTATTTGAGCACTGGAACATATTCTAACAAAGACAGGATAAGTGCAGGGAACTTGGACACAGGAGGTGCACAAATGAAGTCTTCATGTCATAACAGAGCTCTCGGCAGAGAGATAGCTTGAGGTACATAGAGGCCTTTTTCTCCTGGCCTTCAGAGCCCACCCACACTCCTCACTAATGGGCCTAGAAGGAGTATTTTATCACCCAGTTGTACAGGAGTGAGGCCTCTTCCAACAATAAGGAAGACTTTTTGCAGCAGTCCCCGATGTGGAGAAAACCTCAGGCTACAATGGGAACAGTGAGAGGAGCCCCAGAAGATGCACTGTCTTGAAAACTCTCTCTATTCTATGAAATCATTCTATTCAAAGCAAATTTCCTAGCTGGATACCTTTCATTATAGGAACTCTAGACCTTCACGACTAGAAATAAATATATACATACATGGGGTGACATGTTGTTACTGGCTTTTTTTAAATTGGCAGGTACGGGGGTTTTACTATGAGCCTAGGCAATGTTCCTGAGCTCCTTTTGCTCAAGGGTAGCGCTATGCCCTTGAGTCATAGTGCCCTTCATGGGAATTTTTATTCCTGTAATCCCCCAGAAATAAGAGTGTGGTGGAATTTCCTGTCCTGGCTGAATTCAAACTGGCATTCTCTACCTCTCAGCCTCCTGAAGAGCTAGGATTACAGGTAGGATTCACTGACACTTGGCTTTCTTTTCTTCTCATTCTTTTCTTTCATCCTGACAATCTGAAATCTTCACAGTGTCATTCCAATGGTTTGTATTTTGAAGTAAAATACCCAGGCCTGGAGTTGAAGTGCCTGGACTGCCAGCTACAAATGGAAGGAGATCTTAAGAAAATCATTCCTATCCATGGGAATGCCTAATGGAATGGTATAAAAGTAAAAATTAAATTTGCAGTTAATTCATTATTATCTTATAGAATGTCACACAAAAAGTATTGGATAATGTCTTCCATTCTAGCACCATGGTACGATTCTCCCAATTAAGGAATACTGACTACTTTTACATGAATGCTTTAATAAGTATTCAACCATGATACTTGATTTCATTAAAAGGAGGCATAATTTAATAACTAATAATTCATAATATATATAATTTAATATCCTCACATTCTTTCTCATATACATAGCAAACTACACTATCTATCTATCTATCTATCTATCTATCTATCTATCTATCTATCTATCTATCTATCTATCTATCTATCTATCTATCTATCTATCTATCTATCTATCCGCCACTACTATTGCTTGATCACAGATCCTCAGAAGTGGCTGGCAGTTCAGTTTTCCAAAGGCTTTTGTTTTACAATTGACCAATTCATGATTTGTGCATTGTGGGCTGTGAGTTCAAATCCCAGCATGGCCAAAAGTTTATATGTGGAGTCAAAAGCCAATTTTGACCCATTTTTTTCCTTCTCTGTGATAGTCCTGGGTTTCTGTATGATGTATACTCTATATGCAAATAAATCCATGTCATAAGATGTAATAAATGAAATAAATGTTATATATGTAATAATACTAATTAAAATAAATATAAAATAAATAACGGTAATAAATGTCATAGGGAGTAAACACATGGATGTAAATAGATCTCATTTATGAATATTATTTTTTCCAGTACTGGTGTTTTAACTCAGGCCCTGGAAACTGGTCTGAAATTCTTGTCTTCAACGATGGTGAGTTTCCCCTCCCCAACAGTGCCAGAGAGTTAATCAGACCCTGAGTTGACATCCCAGGCCTGTCAGAAAAATGGTGCAAATTCCAAGCCACGGTCTTAAATTTCTTTGACTAGGAACTTGCACTGTCTTGAAAGCACTCTCTGTGCTGTGACATCATTCTATTCAAAGCAAATTTGTTAGCTGGGTGCGATTCTTCATAATGGCTATGGATGTTCACTGATAGAAATACATGCATATATTCACAGACACATGTAGTTACTGGCTCTTTTTTTTTAGTGCAGATCCTGAGGCTTGAACTATGAGACTTGAAATTGTCCCTGAGCTCCATGTACACAAGGAAGCACTTTATTGTGCCTTAATCCATGATACTTCATTAAATGGAGGCATAATTTAATACCTAATAATTATTAGTAATATATTACATGTAATTTCATAATATATAGACATCTCACATTCTATAAATATATTTATATTTAAATGTACAGTGGAATATACATATACATCTCTCTCTTTCTCTCACTATATATACTTATATACACATATTTGCAGCAATTTGGACATCTATCTATTTATATATTGACCACTCCTGGGGCTAGAACTCAGGTCCTGAGAACTGCCTGGCATTGAATTTGTTTGAGGCTGCTGGGCTTATACTGACCCCTTGATGAATTAGACATTCCAGGCCCTTAGTTCAAATCCCAGGAGTGTTGAAGACAATAGGTGGAGTAAGAAGCCAATGTTGACCTGATTTCCTTTCTGTGGAAATATTGTGACCTAGATACAATATGTAATATCTATGCAAATACATATATATGATATATATTGTACATGTATATAAATATTATTTTTTGCCATTTTTAGGGCTCTAATTCACACAATGAAAAATGCTCCGGATTTTTTTTTTCTTCTAGGAGGTTAGCTTTCACTTTACCCAGAGCACAATAGTGTTACCCAGGCCCTGAGTTCAAATTCCAGGTAAGGCAGATAAAATGGCCCAAACTCCTAGGCAGGACCTTAACTTTTTTGGGAGGGCAGGCACGGGGCTTGAACTCAGGTCGCCACAACTCTGCCTCAGCCTTGATTACCCTAGGCTGAGGTGCAGCTTTTACATCCACAGATGATCCAGGGATCCTACGACCTGAGTTCAACTCCCAGCTCTGGCAAAAAAAAAAAAAAAATAAACCAAGCAAGATGGAGGAGTTAAACCCAGGAAGTTTTAGACAACAGTTTTACCTTTGTTTCCTTTGCACTGTGACCATCCTGGCTCTCAATGCCTTGGCTTGAATATTGTACATGTCTTTGCATGGCCGAAGGCTGGTGGGCTGACAGTGAAGCCTGAGCACAACCAAGACACCTAGGCCCTCAGTTTGATCCTGGGACTTTCACCTACTCGTTCCTTTCTATAGGAACAATAACAGAATCTTTGTAATGTACCAATTGAACTACTAATTAGCTAGTCATTATAGTATAAGTTTGTACACAATAAATATAGGTCATTGATTAATTTAATTAATATTTTATTAAGTCTCCTACCGTGATTAATGGAGACATAATTTTAGACCAAATAATTCATAGTAATAGAATATATAAAAGTAATATATAGGTCATCATTCTTTATATAGAGTTATACACTAGAATCTACATAAATGTCTGTCTCTCTATATAACTTTACTTATAGATTATTATACCTATGTAAATACACATACACGCTGCAATCTACACATCTATCTGTTTATATATTGGCCACTCCTAGGGCTTCATCTCAGATACTCAAATTTGCCCGACAACTTCACTTGCATCAGACTGGTGGGCTAACATTGACTTATTCATGAAGTGGGCCTTCTAGGCCCAGAGTTCAAATCACAGAACTGCCAAAAACTTAATCCTGGTGGAAGAAGGCAATTGTCCCACTTGTTTTCCTTATAAGTGAATGTCCTGGGTCTCAGGAATGATGTATAATACATAGGCAAATCTATGTTCTGTGTAATAGGATGCAAAAAATATTATACATGTAATCATACTCTCTAAAATATATAATGAATAAATAAAAACCAAAATAAAATAAATAACTACACTAACTGCAATATGCAGTAAACATGTGTATGTAAGTATACATCATGTATTTAAAATGTATACAAATATTATTTTTGCGAGTGCTAGGAACAGGCCTGTCTTTCTTATCTTCCAGCACTGTGAGCTTTCCCTTCCCTCACAGTACTGCAGATTTACCAAGACCCTGAGTTCAAATCCCAGGCCCGGCAGAAAAAATGGCGTGAATACAACTCCAAGTAATAATTGTTTAAATATTTTATATATATATATATATGTACGTATGCATGATGTATTACGTATTTTTTTTTGCCAAGCACAGGGCTTGAACTCAGGGCATGGCAACTCTGCCTCAGCTTTGATCACTCTAGGCTGGGTTGCAGCCACTGGACCCACAGCTGAACCTAGGTTCCTGGATCTCAAAGGCTGACAGGAAAAATAAATAAATAAAACGACACACACACACAAAAAACCCAGTAACTTGCAGATGGCTGCCGGTTTTACATTTATTTTCTTTTCAAGGTGACCATCCTGGGTCTAAATGACAGGACTGAAAAGTGTTGGTAACCTGGCATTGCTGAAGGCTGTCATTCTTCCAGAGAAGCCATGGGCCAACACGACAACATAGGCCCTGTGTTCGAAGCCGGGTCCTGACCTCTACCAATGGAGGGAGATCCTAAGAGTCTCGTTCCTATTCCTAGAAATACTGATGGAAAGTTATGAATGTCAAGGTTGAATTACTTGTTCCTGAATGATATTAGCATAAAATTTTAGAGAGTGATTTTAGGAGGCCGATGGATTTTAATGAACATTTTTGACATATTAAAATAATACTATTAATTACATGGACACAATAGTTTCGGGACAGTGGTCGATATAATTAATAATTCATTAAGGATGAAAACAGTAATATTAATTACATGGAGGCATAATAAATACCCCAAAATTGGTAGGAATGTAGCCTATATAACTAAATAATGTATAGACATCTCTGGTACTCTATAAAGTTCTATATTTGTTTGTGTACTACCATCTGCATGTCCAACTGTTCTTGTTTTGTCAACCTCTAGGGCTAAATCTCAGGTGCTGGGAACTGCTTGTCGGCTCCATATGCCCCAGGCTGGCATGCTGACACTCACCCATTCATGAATTGGGCCTTGTAGGCTGTGAGTTCAGATGCCAGCACTAACAAAAATTGACTCATGCAGTAGGACACAGGGTGACACATGTTTTCTTTTTCTGTGAAAGTCCTGGGTGTCAGGTGTGAAGTTTCATACATAGGCAATTCTA
Source organism: Dipodomys spectabilis (assembly GCF_019054845.1). Classification (NCBI taxonomy): domain Eukaryota; kingdom Metazoa; phylum Chordata; class Mammalia; order Rodentia; family Heteromyidae; genus Dipodomys; species Dipodomys spectabilis. The sequence continues at coordinate 184,709 of NW_024870831.1, read as the reverse complement.
TATCCTTTGTAATAAATGTAGTAAATATTCCATGTGTTATAGCAGTCAATAAAATAAATGGTAAATGAATAAAAAATAAAATGAATAACTACAGTAAGCACAATTTGGAGGCAACATATAGGGCTCAATCTCAGGGCCTGGGCAGTGCCAGGCAGCTGAATTGGCTAATGGCTGCTGTGCTGGCAGTCACCCATACATGAACTGAGCCTTCTTTGCCCTGATTTTAGATCCCAGCACTCCCAAAAATGTAATCTTGGAGTGAGAAGCTGAGCATGACACATGTTTTCTTTTTCTGTGAAAGTGCTCGGTGTCAGGTAGGATGCATAATTTGGATGCAAATCTATATGCTATGTAATAGGATGCAATAAAGGTAAAAAACATCATAGGTAGAAGAATTACCACTACAGTAAATGATAAACAGATTGAATTAGTAGTGAATTATTCTAGTATAAAATTAGATGCAATAAGTGTAGGATGGGCACTAAGTTTAATTAATATTTTATTAAGCATTAACAGAATAAAAATTACAAGGAGACATAATTAAATAACTAATAATTGGGAGTAACACATGATGCATAATTTAATAATATATAGACATTGGTCTCATTCTATGAAATATCGAATTATATGTATGGATATATGTACATATATGATAAACAGTTATAGGATATTGAGTAATTATTAATTAATGTATTATTAATTGTTAACTGGGACACATCATTAAATGGAGACATAATTTAATACCTAAGAATTGGTAGCAATATTATCTATAATTTAATAATTTGCAGAAATCTCTTTTTGTGTATATAATATTTATATACAGCAGTCTCTATTTATACCTAGTTCACTCCTGAGGCTCGGTGGTTGAGTGCTCTCATAGTAATCACGAAGCCCTGGGTTCGATTCCTCAGTGCCACAAAATAGAAAACTCAGAAGTTCTGTTGTCTTTCAATCAATTGAATGCTAGCCTTGAGCACAAACGATTAGGGACAGTGTCTAAGCTCTTACTCAAGCCCCAGGTATGATGCCAAAAAAAGGTAGGATATTCTAACTGCAGTTATAGAAGGACAGAACTTCAAATACCTCATTACAGAGCAAGCTAGGAGTCTGGTGCTGAAAGCTACCACCTAACCTGACTTAGCCACATGTAAACCACTGCAACCCAGCTCCACAGGTTACCCATGTCATCCTGGCTTATGCCTGTCATCCTAGCTGCTCAGGGGCTTTAAAACCCAGTCCTGGCAGGAAGTGTGAGAGACACCTCAAAATGTGGGTCCAAGTGGTAGAGCTTTGAGTTCAAGCCCATGGCTAACACCCTCTCCCCAGAAAAACACCCCACTAAACCATTAGATGTGAACTTGTATGGTTTGTAAATTTTCCTCAAGGAATGGAGATACTGATGAAAGCACCCTAATTCTAATGACAGCTTGTAGAATGGAGCTATGTGCTGAGTCCTCCATTGGGTGCTCCATTCTGAGTCCTGCACAGGGTGCTATGTGCTGAGAGTTTTCAGGATGCAGTGTGCTGAGTCCTGCATTGGGTGCTGTGTGCTGAATCTTTCACAGGATGTTGTGTGCTGAGGGGTGCAAAGAGAGCCATGTGCTATGTCCTTAACCAGGTGCATTCTTACATCTTGTCTATGTAAGAGCTCCACAACTAAGATGATTATACAGACAAGAATATTGAGGCTCAGATAGTCCCCATGTCAGGGACAAAATTATGTATTACTGAAGACTCGTGAGTTGTCTAGAGCAGACAATGGTTTGGTTTGTTTTTTTCTTGGTCATGAAACTTGAACTCGGGGCTGAGGCACTGACCCTTACCTCTTGGGCTCATGGCTAGCACTCCACACCGTGGAGCCATGGACCCTCTTGCAGCAGAGGCCATGGCCAAGGAGTCAGTAGCTGAAGTCTGTCATCCTGCCTTCTCAGGAAGCTGAGTTCTAAAGATCTTGGTTCCAAACTATCTCAGACACAAAAGGTACCATGAGACAATTATCTCCAATTCACTACTAAGAACTTGAAGGGGAAGCTGGGTGCTTGAGCTCATGTCTGTTATCCTACCTACTCAGCAGGATGAGATCTGAGGATCATGGGTCAAAGCTAGCCTGGGCAGGAAAGTCCATGAGAAACTTAGCTCCAATGAACCACCAGAAAACTGGAAGTAGCTCTGTGGCTCAAGTGGTAGAGCACAAGACTTGAGCTGAAGTGGTCAGGGACAACAAGCACGCCAATACTTCAACTCCTTCAATCGACAACAACAATAAAAAAAAGACAGAAATAAACTAACAAAGCTGAAGTAGAGGGCTGGGAATGTGCCTTATTGGTAGAATATTTTGCATATATGAAATCGTGGGCTTCACTTCTCAGGACCACATCACTAGGACATAGCCTGAAGTGGCTCTGTGGCTCAAGTGGGAGAGGGATATCATTGTACAAGAGAAACTAGGTACAGTGCTCAGGTCCTGAATTCAAGCTTCAGGATTCATGTATATGTGTTCACGCACCCACACACACACACACACCGTGGTGTGCACACATCCACATCCACACATACACTCACAGACCAGAAGTGATGTTGTTACACAAAATGGGAAAGCACTGGGCTTCTGCAACTGAGTTCATGGTCAGCACCCAGGCTCTGTGTTCAACCCTAAAACCTAGCCACCCAGAGCCCAACTAGGAGAAGTGAAAGCTTTCAAAACCTGATGAGCTTCAACAGTCCTAGATGACAGGAAGCTTTGTGATATCCAAGATGTGCTTGGATTTCCCAAGCTTCCGGAAACATAAGAGAGGTATCATAGGCCCAACATTGCCTGCAATGAATCATTTCATTATGTTTAGTGCCCTAGTTGTCTGTCTGAAGGACTCCTGAATTATATGCAGCACTGTAACTGAACAACAGAATATAGTCTCACAAAGGCAGGATAAGTGCACAGAAGTTGGCCTGCCGTGGGAGGTGGCACAAATGAAGGTCTTCTGTTAAAACAGAGCATTGGGGAGAGAGATAGCTAAGGGTACAAAGAAGGCTTTTTGTCCTGACCTTCAGAGCCCACTCACACTCATCCTCACTAACTGGCCCAGATGGAGTTGTTTGTTACCCAGCTGTACAGGAGTGAGGAATTTTGTGTGCCTGTACAGACAATGAGAGAGACTTCCTCCAGCAGACATGTGATACAGAGAAACCCTCAGGTTACACTGTGAACAGTGAGGAGAGCCCTGGAACATGCACAACTTGAAAGAAGTCTCTGTTATGAACTCATTGTACTGAATACAAATTTCCTAGGTTGATGCCATTCATTATAGCTACTTGGGAATTTCACCTATAAGAATAAAATACATAGACAAAGACATGGAAGTATAGGCTCTTTTTGAGGGGGCAGGTCCTGGGGTGGAAATATGAGCCTATGCATGGTCCCTGGGCTCCTTTTGCTCAAGGGTACTGCATTAAGCTTGAGTCACAGCACCATTTCTGGGTATTTCTGTGATTTCTTTGAAATAACTGTGTCATGGACTTTCCTAAACTAGCTGGATTCAAACTAAGTTTCTTTACATCTCAGCCTCCTGAGGACCTGGGATTACAGACAGCAACCACTGGCACCTTATTTCTACTCTTCTTCATTTTTTAATCTGGATAATCTGACTTCTTAACAGGGTCATTCCCAAGGTTTTAATTTATAACTAAGCTACCCAGTGTTCTTTATAGCTGCTTTCCCTGAAAAGGATTTTCTCTCCTCATCTTCCCCTCTGGTCACAGGTTTGAGGCCAAAAGTGAGAAATGAGTGTCACAGGATTTGGGAGAAAATATCCACAGTACATGCCAGTTCTGTCACTTAGCATTGAGCTGCTGTGAATTTACTGTCTCAGGATATGAGGACCGAAAGCTGGAGCGATCCTCATAGAGTCTGCATTGCTCCTTTTGCCTATAAAATGATCTAATAATTATGAGTGTTTTGTATCTCCAACGTTAAATGTCTGGAACACAATAGTAGCATTTTCATGTGAAGGGTTAAAGTTTTGAGGCAGTGACCGCTATTTGCTTGTTTCTAGCAGAGCAACACGTGGTGGTAATCCAAACACCTGGTTGACTGTGTGCCTTTATGAACCCTGCAAAACTTTAGCTCAGGGTTCTCCTACTAGGCTCCACTGTTGGAGTGTAGGATGAGACCTCAGTTGCAGCCTGTTTAAATAAAACCTTAAAACAGCTGTAAAGTCTGAATCTCCATGGTCTTCTTGGTGGGGATCCTGCGACCTGGGTATAACATATTAGTGAGGGCTCGTCCGGGATCCCCCAAAGACCCCCAAGATCTCAGACTCCAAAGGTAAAACAGAGCTGTCTTTGTTAATTTGTCTTGTCCTGTCCTTTTTCTGTTTTACTTTCGTTTTCCTTTGTGAGGATGGCCATTCCGATTCGTAAAGGGTTGTTGAAGCAGATGCGCTTGCACCACAACCCTAGAGGAACTGGGAGACATCCAAGATCCTCTTGTCGGGTGGGGGTCCTTGGAAACCCGCTGTGTGGGGCGGGGGGGGGGGCAGTCCTTGGAACACCGCCATGTGAATTGTGGGGTGGGGGTCGGTTCAGTGTTGGGCCGGAATTGACCAAGAGGGCCTCCTAATAGAGGTCCGACTCGCCCACTGTGGCTCTGCTCCTCCTACTGTGTGGCCTGGGTGTGGAACCCCACCGTGACTGTAGTCAGTGGACCAAATTGGGAGATCTCCACTTTGTAAGCTCTTTTTGGTAACTATCAGGCCTGCGTGTGTTTTGTTTGTACTGTGTATTGTTTTTTGGACTGTAGGTCTGACAGGAATGGAAACCATAGGCACCACTCCATCTAGCCCCCTAGACTTACAAAAAGAAACTGAGACAGAGGGAAAGAAAAGGAACCCCCCGTTTTTTCAGGGAGATAACTTGGAAGAAGAAATGTTTCCTCCCCCATACTCTCCTTTCCAGGTTCCTTTTGCAGAACCTGAGAATGATCAAGAGGAGGAGGGAGCTATAAAACACTCAGCACCTGCCCTTAAAGTTTCTGAGGGTCCAGTCTCTCGACAATGCCGTGGGACCAACCCCCCTTCTAATGCATCTGTTTTTCCCATACGTGCCATAGGTCCTATGGATGCAGATGGTCAACAGCAACTCCAATATTGGCCATTTTCTACCAGTGTTCTATACAATTGGCACACCCAAAATGCCCCCTTTTTTGAGAAACCCCAGGATTTAATTCGTTTGCTTGAAATTATTCTCATTACTCATCAGCCCTCTTGGGATGATTGTAGTCAGCTTTTACAGGTCCTTTTTACCACCGAAGAGAGAGACTTTATCCAAGAAGCAGCCCAGAAACATCCCTGGCCCCACATTAGCACCTATCACAGATCCTGCCCTGATCACTGCCTATTTTCCTGAGATCTTACCAACAATTGGGACAACAATACAGTTGAAAGTAGGGAGCAACGTCTATCACCAGGCTCTGTTGGAAGGTCTCAAGGTGGGGACTTGCGAACCTACTAATATGGCCAAAGTTTATAATGTTAGACAGGGAGGAAGTGAAAGTCTGGCAGCATATCTTGAGTGGCTCATGGAAGCTATTAGTCAATATACCTGTATGATCTTGAGACCTAGGAATCGGCTCAGATGATTATGTTTGCCTATATAAATCAAGCTGTACCAGACATAAAGCAAAAGTTGCAGGCTCTAGACTGACTTGATGAAAAGTCTATTAGGGATCTAGTAGCTGCAGTGGAAAAGATTTACAACAAGAGATAGACAGTAGGAAAGACAGGAAAGGAAGGACAGAGAACGTGAAATTCAGTGTGAAAAGAGCAACCAGGCCAAAGAAAAGAGGCCAGACTGGTTGGACTCGCCACTATTGCATGCCAAGCATACCTGGTTCACAGATGGCAGCAGTTTCATTGGAGAAGGAAAAAAGTATGCCGGTGCAGCAGTCACCAAGGACACTCCTCCAGGGAACGTCTGCACAAAGAGAAGAACTAGTGGCACTAACAAAAGCCCTACAGATGGGAAAAGGTCAGAGACTAAATAATTACACAGACAGTCAGTATGCTTTTGCCACTGTGCATGTCCATGGAGCCATTTACCAAGAGAGGGGGCTGTTGACAGCTGAGGGAAAGGCAATTAAAAATGAACGAGAAAATTTAAGCCTCATCCAGGCCTTATGGGAACCAGCAAATATTGCCATTATGCACTCTCCTAGCAATCAAAGGTAACTGCTTCAATAACCAATGGAAATAACTTGGCGGATCAGACAGCTAAAGAGGTGGGCCTCCAGCCTAGAGCGGAAATAGACCCAGGGCAACAAGCTTTGCCTCCTGAGCCTCAGTCCTCCCAAGAAGACTTGGAGTGGATAAAGAAAATTTCCAGGGCCTATAAACCCCCAAACAGAGAAAGAAATAAAGACTGGTGGAAAACTGGTGAGGGGAAACTTATCTTGCCACAAAGATTGGGCAAGAGGATTCTTATGAGAATCTATCGGGTCTCTCACATGGGAACCCAAAGAATGGAGAACTTGCTCCTACTCTCAGAAGTAAAAATCAGGCAAGGAAATCAACTCATTGAGGACATTGTTAAAAATTTTAAAGCCTGTCAGCTCACCAAGGCCCCTAATCAACTGGTTACAAAAGGAACCTCTCCTCCATGAAGATAGGCCAGGTGTGTATTGGGAAGTAGACTTCACAGAAATTAAAACTGTAAAATTTGGATATAAATATTTGCTAGCTTATAGACACCTTTTCAGGATGGGTTAAAGTCTAAGCAACAAAGCATGAGACTGTGAACGTCATATCTAAGAAGATCCTGGAAGAAATCCTACCCAGCGATGGCTTCCCATCCACCACTGCCTAGGACAATGGACCAGCCTTCGACTCAAAAGTAAGTCAGGGAATAGCCGAGGCACTAGGGATGGATTGGAAATTGCACTGTGCCTATAGACTCCAGAGTTCAGGACAGGTAGAAAGAACGAATTGGACTCTAAAAGAGACCTTAACTAAATTGGCCTTGGAGACTGGCACAGACTGGGTATCGCTGCTTCATTTTGCCCTGTTTAGAGTAAGAAATTCACCCTATCAGTTTGGCTTTACTCCTTTTGAAATAATGTATGGACACCCTCCACCCATTATACCTAGCCTTCAGACTGAATTACTTGCTGATTTGGATGATATTGAATTTCTTTTTAAGCTTGACTATTTACAGCTGGTGCATAAGAGGATGTGGACCCAGCTTAGAGCATTATATGATTCTGCTTCTATTCTTACTCCCCCACATTTGTTTAAACCAGAGGACTGGGTGTTTGTTCGAAGACACAACCTGAGATCTCTGAAACCACGGTGGAAGGGAACCTTACATGGTGCTACTGGCTACACCTACTGCCCTTAAGGTGGATGGTATTGCTGCTTGGATCCACTGCTCCCACGCCAGACCAGCTGAACCCTTTGCCCTGGACAACCGTGGGGAAACATGGGAAGGCTCCAAGCATCCTACCCAACCACTCTGCATACACCTCAAGAAAAGAAAAATGAGCTGATTATTATTGATATTGTTGTTTAATAGTATGGCTAAGGTCAGTTAGGGACCATACCCATTCAAGATCTAGAGCTGTTGCAGTTTAGTTTGAGGCTGGAGCCACAAGACCATAAGTCAAGGGGGGGAATGAAGGGTTAAAGTTTTGAGGCAGTGATCACTTGTTGCTTGTTTCTAGCAGAGCAACACGTGGTGGTAATCCAAACACCTGGTTGGTTGTGTGCCTTTATAAACCCTGCAAATCTTTACCTTGAGGCTCTCCTCCTATGTGATGCTGTGTTGGAGTGTAGGCCCAAGCTGCATCCTAGGTAGGAGGTAGAAAGAAAGAAATAGAAAAAGAGAGAGAGAGAGAGAGAGAGAGAGAGAGAGAGTGAGAGAGGGAGAGAGAGAGAGAGAGAGAGAGAGAAAGAAAGAAAGAAAGAAAGAAAGAAAGAAAGAAAGAAAGAAAGAAAGAAAGAAAGAAAGAAAGAAAGAAAGAAAGAAAGAAAGAAAGAAAGAAAGAAAGAAAGAATGAAAGAAAGAGAAAGGAAGAAAGGAAGGAAGGAAGGAAGGAAAAAAAAGAAAGTTGATAGATGAATCTGTTTTTGATATCAGAAGGAAAGAAGGGAACATTCCCAGTCATCAATCTTTCTGCAGTGTGCCAGGAAACCAGCATCACCTTCACACAAATGCAGAGCAGGATGACTGCCTCTGTCCCACTTCTCAGGCATCCAAGAGCCCCAGAATCAAGAGGGCAGAGCCAGGTTCTAACTCAGGTGCTTGGAGACAGAAGAGAAATGGCCCTGCCCCTCCTTGGACTGGGGATTTGCTTTAATGATGTGGAGAATGAAGTAAGGAGAATGGACTGGCCGAGATAGAAGGGCCTTCAAACCTGACAAATTGAGACTCAAAAACCCACTCCCAAAGACCAGAGAGCAGGGTTTTTCTACTCTGTTCCTCCCCTCTCCAGCACTAAACTGGGTCTCTTTTGGTAACTTAAAGATAGCCTGAGGCTCCCTTCACCTGAGGGAGGAAGTTTAATTAGTCATTGTTTGAAGAGACTGAGAAAAGCCTGACCCTGCTGTAACTCTAACAAATGTTTCATTGCTGGCTGTGCCTGGAATGAATGAAGTGGTTTTGCAGCTCACTTCCCTGTTGAATGTGTACATTCTGCCTCCTAATCCCGCAGGCCTAGTTCTCTGCACCTAGCCTGGCTTTTGAAACTGTTTTCTGTCCTTCAAATACAGTGTTACACTGGAGTTCTTCCTGCTAACAGACCTAGGGCTTGGATCCTGAGAACTTCATTTGAACCCTGATTGGGTCAATAATATTTCTTTCCTTCTGTAGCTCAAGAACTCCAAGAACATTTAGAGTGCAAGTAACTTCTCATCACCAAGGGAAACACAAGAATTTCTTAAGCATCTGACCTTTCAGAACAGGAAGTCAGAATGTCCTAGACTTCCCTGCCTTGGCTGGTTTCACCCTGTGAGAGACCTCAGCCTCCTGAGCTAGGGTGATGGGCGTGAGCTATTGGTTCTCTGCTAGGGTCAGAACTGTAATGACATTGACAATACAAGTCAACTGCTATCACAAATGGCTTGGGAAGCATATTAAGCCTTTAAACAATGTGCCTTTCAGAACCCTGTAGGACACAAGTTTATAATGCTAGAGTCTGAGAGGCTGGGCTTATGGATGTGCTACACTTGAAACTTGAGGTCTGACTCCAATTCTGGTGTACATCAGCATTCATTTTCCTAAAAATATTTTCATAAGTAGCAAATAGGAAAATTACTTTGATTATCCCTCACTCTTTTTCCAGTTGTGTGTCTCAAACTGAAGCCTGGGCTCTGTCCTTGAGCCCTTCAGCTCAAGGCAAACACTCTACCACTTGACCTACAGTGATACATGGGGTTTTTTGATGGTTCATTGGAGGTAAGAGTCTAACAGGATTTCCTTCCCTAGGCTATCTTCAAACTGTGATCTTCAGATCTCAGCATCCTGAGAAAGTAGGTTTCCAGAGCCACTGAAATCTGGCATATTGTTTTTGCCAGACCTAGGGCTTGAAATTAGGGCCTGGGTACTGTCTTTGAGTTTCTTTTTCTCAAGGCTAGCACTCTATCACTTGAGCCACACCACAGCTTCTGGCTTTTTCTGAGTATGTAGCAGTGAGGATTCAAACTCTGGCATTCATGCATGCTGAGCAAGCTATATACCACTAAGCCACATTCCCAGCCCCAACCTTACGATGTTATCCCTCAACTTGCCTATCCACAAGAAAACCCTTCTGAGTATAAATCATCTAAACAAATCCATATAGGAAGTTGTCCAAAGATAAATAAGACAAAACTCATACTGGGACAGACTCTAACCATGTGATGACTTGACAAATGCCTCCATTTAATTAAGTATCATATTTCAAAACTTAATAAAGTATTAATGAAAATTAGTCAATGTACTGAATTATTGTGTATAATTTTTATAATATATGTACACAACATAATAAATATTAAGTGTATAATAATACTAATACAATAAACAATAAAAGGAATAAAAAATTAAATGCAAAATTAATAATAATAATCATAATATGAAATAAACATACATATTTACCTATATATCTTAATTACACATGTACACAAATATTTTTTCTATTGCAGGGTCTTAATTCAGGCCCTAGGAACTCTAGCTTGAAAATCTTTTCCTCAAGGACAGGGAGCTTAGCCTTCACCCAAGGTACAAAAGAGTTACTTGGACAGTGAGCTCACATCCCAGCAATGGCAGAAATAGTGGCCCAAGTTCCAAGACAATGACTTAATATTTGTAACAGAAACAGTTACGTTTATTCAGTTCCATACTGAACACTGAAAAAAATCAGTGTAGAATTTTGTACAGCTATTCAGACATCCATCCCTTAAACCCAAAATGCTTCTTGAGCACTACATAATTTTTTGTACATTTTTTATTTTAAAAATGTTGTACAGATGTGTCGCAGTTACATGAGCAAAGTAATGAGTACATTTCCTATTGAGCATTGTTGCATCCTCGTTTGTTTTTCCCCTACCATCCCTTCCCTCCCATCTTCAAAACTAACATCCCTGCTGAGGTCAGGACTTAATTATTTATTTTTGGCTTGGCATGGGGTTTGAAATCAAGTATTGCCAACTCTGCGTCTTCTGTCTCATTGCTACAGATTCATCAAGACTGAGTTCAAATCCCAGGCTATGAAAGAAAACTGGCAGAAATTCCAAACCAAGGAGCTTTATTATTTCAATTTAGTGAGTTAATTAATTAATGAATTAATTAGTTAATTAATTTTGCCAATCACGGAGCTTGAACTCAGGTCATGGTAACTCTGACTCAACTTCACTCTCCCTAGGCTGGGGTGCAGCCTCAGGACCCAAAGCTGATCCTGGGACCCTAGGCTAAGAGGGCTTGCATGAAGGAAAAAAAGCAAAACAGCACAAAAAGTGGGGAGCTGTAGAGGGCTCAGGGTTTTACAATTTTTTTTTTTTGCATGATGACCATCCTGGGTCTGAATGACATGGTTTCAAAGTGGACCTGGTCTACCATTGCTGATGGCTGGCAGGCTATCAGGGAAGCCATAAGCCAACATGTCAACATAGGCCCTTTGTTCAAATCCTAATCCTTACATTTACCAATGGCAGGAGATCACAAGAGACTCGTTCCTATGCATAAGAATACACATTGAAAGAGTAGTTCATGCATTTTTCCAGTCTAAAATTGGATGCAGTAATCCTAGGATGCTGATTGACCTTAATTAATAGTTTATTAAGCATGAAAAGAATAATATTTTTTCATTGGAGATATAATAAATACCTAAGAGTTGGTAGGAATGTAGTAGATGTCATTCAATCATAGATAGACAGCTCTGGAAATCTTTAACAAAATATATTTATTTATATACCACCTCTGCCTATCCGTGTATTGCTGTTTTGGCCAAACTTGGGGCTTGATCTCAGTGCCTAGGAACCACCTGACAGTTTCATTGGCTAGAGGCTTCTGTGCTCACACTCACCCAATCATGAATTGGGCCCGCTAGGCCCTGATTTCAGATCCTAGCACTGCCAAAAATTTAATCTTTGAGTAAGAAGCCGAGTGTGACACATGTTTTCCTTTTCTGGGAGAGTCCAGGGTGTCAGACATGATAGAGAACACATCTACAAATCTAGATGGTATGTGATATGATGTAAACAATGTAATAAATAGTATAGGTGTCATCAAAGAGAATAAAATAAATTGTAACTAAATGAATAAAAAACGATATAAAATGAATAACAACACTAAAAGTGATATGGACTGAACATCTGTATGGAAGTATAAATCTTACCACACCAAACACGGTATTTACTGAACATCTGTATGGAAGTATAAATCCTATCTTTAAAATGTATATAAGGAGTATGTTTTCCATGCCTGAGGCTTGAATTCAGCCCACCCCCATGAGAAAACAATGGCAGGAAATCCTGAGATACTGGTTTCCGGACCAGGTAAAGTCATGGAATGTGATCGATCTCATCGAATGAGTAGTTCATGCATGATGTGACTAGGAAATGATAGGCAAGACTCATGGGGTATCACTTATTTGTAAAGCAGTGTTGATTAAGCATGACAATAATCATCACAGTCATGAAATGAAGGCATCTGGAAAGATTCAAGAATCAGTAGACACATGGTAGATTGGATTCCATCACAGGTTATCGTCTCTCCTACTCTATACAAATGTGTACTCATTTGCATACTACCTTCAACTTATGAATGGATCACTACTGTGTACCCTCCTCCCCACCCCCACCTGGGGGTCCATCTCAGGTCCTGGGAACAGCCTTACTCCTTAGTGGCTCACAGGCTGGTGTGCTCACATGGACCCATTCGTCAATTGGGTCTGCTGGTCCCCAAGTTCAGATCCCAGCAGTTCCAAAAGATTCATCCTGATGTCAGAAGCCAATTGTTGCACGTGTGTTCCTTTCCTGTGCAAGTCCTGGGTCTCAGCTAGGGTGAAGAATACATGGGACACCCTGTGGCTATGGGAATAGGCTGTTATCATGTGAGCCCAGTTATACATTTCAACATATACTAAAGAAAATACACAATACATCCATGAATATCATACAAAATAGAATAACTACACTAAATGCACAATGCAGTCCACACACAGATTTGAATATACATCCCATGTTTAAATGATGCATTCAGGAAAATTGTGGCCTCTCTGGTGCTCGATCTCTGTTCCTGGGACCTGAACAACTCCTTAGTGGCTCACAGACTGGTGTGATCACATGGGCCCATTGGGCAGTTGGGCCTCTTAGGCCCAAAGTTCAATTACCAGCACTGTCAAAATTTACCCTGTTGTGAGAAGCCAGTCATTGCACCAGTTTTCCTGTGCTGTGCAAGTCCTGGGTCTCAGCTAGGATGGAGAATGCACAGGCAACTCTATACTCATGAGAATAGGTTGTCATCCAGGTCACCACAGTTATATCTGTCATCCTATACTCAAGAAAATACACAATACATCAATGAATAAGACACAAAATAAAGAGAATGACTACACCGAAAGCAAGATGCTGCCCATCCATGTATGGAAATATAGATCCTGTGTTTAAATGATGAATTTATGACCATATTGGCCCCCACCAGGCCTTCATCTCAGGCCCTGGGAACCACCTACCTCCTTAGTGCCTCAGGCTGGTGTGTTCACCATGACCCATTCACCAATTGGGCCTGCTAGGGCTAGAGTTCAAATCCCAGCACTGCCAAAAGATTCACCTTGATTGAGAAGCCAATTGATCCACCTGTTTTCCTGTCCTGTGAAAATCCTGGGTCTCAGCAGGGATGGAGAATTCTATATAGACAACTCTATAGCCATTCAAATAGGTTGTTATCCATGTCAGCATAGTTAATCTATCACCATACTCAATAAAATACACAATACATCCATGAATAAGACACAAAATAAAAAGAATAACTACACTGAATGCAAGATGCATACCAAACTTGTAGGTAAAGAGAGATCCAATGTTTAAAAAAGGCAGGCTTGTTACTTTGTCCAGTACTGGGGCTTCAAATCAGGTCCTGGACCAGGCCTGACATTCTAGTCTTCAAGGATGGTGAGATTTCCCTTCCCCCAAAGGGCAACAGAGCTACCCAGATCTCAGATCAAATCCCAGCACTGACAAAAGATTCATTCTGTTGTCAGAAGCCAGTCGTTGAACATGTTTTCCTCTCCTGTGAAAGTACCGTGCTTTCACTAGGATGTAGAATGCATAGGCAACCATATAATTATGGGAACAGGTTGTCATCCATGTCAGCACAGTTACACTTGTCACCATTCCCAGTAAAATACACAATAACTCCATGAATTAGACACAAATTTAGGAGAAGTGCACCGGATGCAAGATGCTGTCCACACATGTAGATAAATATAGATCCTGTATTTGAATTACGAATTTATGACTATCTGGACCTCCCTGGGACTCGATGTCAGTTCCTAGAAATGGCGTATCTCCTTCGTTGCTCACAGGCTGGTGTCCTCACCTTGACCATTTCCCCAATTGGGCTTGATAGAGTGTGAGTTCAAATCCCAACACTGCCGAAAAATGAATCCTGATGTGAGAAGCCCATCGATTCACCTGTTTTCCTGTTCTGTGAGAGTCCTGGGTCTCAGCTTGGATGGAGAATGCATAGGAAACCGTATAGCCAGGGCAATAGGTTGTCTTCCATGTAAGCACTGTTATATCTGTTACGTTACTCAGTAAAATACACCATATTTACATAAGACAGAAAATAAAGAGAAAAAGTACTCCAAAGGCAAGATGCTGTCCACACATATATGTAAATATTGATCCTATGTTTAAATTATTAATTTATGACTATCATGGCCCACCCTGGGCATCCATGTCAGTTGCTGGGAATGGCCTAACTCCTTTGTCGCTCACAGGCTGGTGTGGTCACCTTAAACTATTCACCAATTGGTCCTGCTAGGCCCTGAGTTCAGATCCCAGAACTACCAATAATTGGATCATGCAGTAAGAAGCCAAGTGTGAAACTTTTTTCCTTTTCTCTGAGAGTCCTGGATGTCTGGCATGATGGAGAACGCGTCTACAAATTTAGATTCCATGTGATAGGATGTCATCAATGTAATAAAGGGAATGGGTGTCATCATAGTAAAATCAACAGTAAATAAATGAATAAAACAAAAAATACAAGGAACAACCACACCAAACGTGTATGGACTGAACATCCATAGCTAAGTACAAATTCTGTATTTACAATGTATATAAATAGTATGTTTTCCAAGGCTGGGGCTTGAATTTTGGCTTAGATTACAGGCCTGAGTTTTTTATCTTCAAGTACGCTGAGCTTCCGCTTCTTCCACAGTGCTGCAGATTCACCTAGACTCTGCGTTCAAATCCAAAGCCTGCCAGAAAAAACGGGGTGAATTGCAAGCCAGGGAGCTAATCTCTTTTAATTATTTTTTGCTCAGCAGGGGGCTTGAACTCAGGTTGTGGTAATTCTGCCTCAGCTTTGACACCCTATGCTGAGGTGCAGCCACTGGACCCACAGTAGATCCTAGGATCCTAGACCCCCCCAGGCCTTGTGTGGCAAAAATGTACAGAAAAAATGCAGCAAGATGGCCTTTTTATGTTTTCTTCTTTTGCACGGTGACCCTCCTGGGTCTGAGTGACACTGTTCGAAAGGGTACTTCACCTTTCATTGCTGAAGTTTGTCAGACTATTGAGGAAGTCATAGGTCCACAAGGCAATGTAGGCCCTGATTTTGAATCCCAGTCATGACACCAATCAATGGCAACAGATACTAAGAGACACATTCCCATCCATGGGAATAACAAGGTAATATTATCAATGTCACAGTTGAATGAGTTGATGGTGAATGACGCTCCTGTGAAATTAGACAGCATCATTTCAGGAGACTGACTTTATTTAATATTTATTATTTATGTATTTATTTATTATTATTTATTTAATATTTATTATTATTAATATTAAAAGAATACTATTACATACAGAATGCAATAATTTCAGGATATTGTTTGATTTACTTAATAGTTTGTTAAGCATGAAAACAATAAGATTAATTACATAGAGGCATTATAAATACCCAAGAATTGGTAGGAATGTAGTCTATATAAGTGAATAATGTATAGACATCTCTGGCACTCTATAAAGATATACATTTATTAGTGTACTACCAACTGCATGTCAATCTGTTCTTATTTTGTCAACCGCTGGGGCTCGATCTCAAGTACTCGGTACTGCCTGTCAGCTCAACTTGCCACAGGATGGCAGGCTGACACTCACCCATTCATGAATTGGGCTTTGAAGTCTGTGAGTTCAGATGCCAGCACTCCCAAAAAATGAATCGTGTAGTAAGAAGTTGATGGTGACACATGTTTTCCTTTTCTGTGAAAGTCCTGGGTGTCAGGAAGGACATGCAATACATATGCAAAACTATATCCTATGTAATCAATGTAATCACTGTTCTATGCGTCATAATAGTCAATAAGATGAGTAGTCAGTACATGAATAAAACCAAATGTAAAATAAGTAACTACACTGAATACAATATGGAATCAACATATGTTTATAAATATAAATCATATATTTAAAATGTAAACAAATAGGATGTTTTCTAGTGGTGGGCATCGATTTCAGGCGAAAGGAACAGACTTGAATTTCTTGAATTCAAGGAGGCAAGCTTCCCCTTCCCACACTGTGCAACAGCAGGGTTACCTAGACCATGAGTTCAAATCCCAGTCCTGGCAGAAAAAAAATGGCATCTCCATGCTATGTGATGCTCAATTCGTAGGTATTTCATTTGGCCTCCATTTAATGAAGGTGATTGCTTAAATGCTTCATAAAGTATTAATTAATATCGACCAGAGTCCTATAATGTAATTGTGTATAATTTTATCCTCAAATCATTCAAGTACTGCCCATTTAATCATGACATACATCACATTCCTTTGGTAATCATATGAATAGGAATGAGTTTCATAGGATCTCCTGTCGTTTGTTGGTGGCAGGACCAGGATTCAAACTGTGGGCTCCAGCTCCTACCACTTAAACCTGAGGATAGGGAACTCACAGGTCTGTCCAAGAACATCAGCAAAACCAGGCATCATTGGCTGTCAGCAGTCCTCCTTAAAACTTACAAAGCTGTGATAGGAGGATCATGGTCAAAGTGACCCTAGGCAGGAAAGTCCTTGAAACTCCTGTCCAACTTGATCCAACAAAGCCAGAAGTAAAGCCGTGTGGCTCCAGTGGTAGAGAGCTAGCCTTGATCAAAAGCAACTCAGAGATTGTGCCTAGATCCTGAGTTCAAGGTCTGGGAACAAACAGACATACACAACAATCTGTGCAGCCATCCAGCTAAAGCAGGTCACTCTCTTGTCCTCAACTGGATTGGACAGAGTTCCCTGGGAAAGGGGCTGCCATCATTTTGACTCCGCCCATTCTGCCTGCATCACAAGATTCCAGCCACACCTCCATTGTTTCATGGTTCTTTCTGACCAATGGGATACAAGAATGGTGGCCATGCCCACATTCCATGTTGCCCAGTAGCACCATGATTCGCTCTGCTTGTTGACACCACTACCAGCAGTTGAGGAAGGTAGTGGTGGCTGAGTGGTGAGCAAGAGACTCGAGGCCTAGGAAGAGAGGCCTTCCTCATCCCACCATGTGCCTGCCTGAGCCCCGGCCCCCTCCCCCCTTCCCCATGTAGCAGCATTTCAAATCTAATGCTGCAGGCTCAGGCCCATGGTTTCCTCAGGCAATGGTGCAATGTTGTGCCATGAGCCAGCTTGTGGCCCTGACCTGGTCCTGGCTCCCCTGTCCTCTGTTCAGGGCCTGAGTGTCTGTCATGCCTCTGCCATTGCTGCTTGCCCCACTTGGAGCAGCTGCCTACAGCTTCTGCCAGCAACACGTGAGTGGCTGCCACACAGCCCTGCATCGTGCGACCCCATATCCCCTCCCCTCCGACCCGGAACCGCGCCTCCCCTGTGCCCCACACTCTGGCCCACGCCCTGCCACAAATGTGCCTCAGGGGTGGGGGTGGGTGTTGACCCGAGGATGCCACCCCCATCCCCAGTGGCTAATGTCCCAAGACACAGGGAGATGCAGGGTTGGGTGAGGAGTGGGTGCCAAAGATCCCCAGGCCTGGAGCAGTGGGAGCCACACAGCAGCACATCTGTGCCCTTCCACTCCCTGTTGGGAACCCAGTGGCTTTAGTCAGAGGTGGGGAGCAGCATGTCTACACCTGCCTTCTGGTTTTTTTTTCCTTTTTATTCTGATGATGGGAGGTGTTTGATGCAGAAGATAGACAACCTTGCTGTGTGAGCCCTTGTCTTCTGTGCTCAGTCAAACTTTCACCTGAAGACAGAGAGACAGACAGACAGAGAGAGAGAGAGAGAGAGAGAGAGAGAGAGAGACAGAGAGAGAGAGACAGAGACAGAGATCATCTTTTTCCTTGTACAGCCTGACTGTGCTCAGTTGAGTGATCAGTTGGCAAATTGCAGGTGCTGCATGGAGGAGTCTTCTGTCACCGGTCTGGATGTGTGTGTGTGTTTGTGTGTGTGTGGGTGTGTGTGTGTGTGTGTAGAAGTGGGTTGTAACAAGGAGGCTGAATACTTTGGTAACTTCTACCTGCTATCTTTGGGGCATGTATGGGCTTCACAGCTGAGGTCTGGGGGCCTGGAAGGGTGAGAGGCTCGAAGGGGACTCAGCACTGTTAAATTACAAGAACAAGGGGTCTGTGTGCAATGGAGCTGTGTACTCCCTTGGGCCTGGTTGGTGGCAGTGGGAGCTTGGGAGGACCTGGGAGTGCGGCCTACAGGGGATGGCTTCCAAGGGGGACAGAGAGCATGGCCAACACTTAGTAAGGATACGAGTTCTGCTAGTATGGAGCGCAACACCATAGGTCAGACTCTGGGTCTTCTAATCATGACATCTGATGGGTGAAGCCAACCCTATTTTAAATCTTGAGCTGTGATCTTCAGATCTCAGCCCCCTGAGTACCTAGGATTATAGGAATGAGCCTCTGGCATTGGGACTCTGGTTCTTTTGGGTATATTAGTATATTAGGGTTTGACCTCAAGGCCTTAAGCTTGCCAGTCAGGTCTTCTACCATGTGAGTCAAGCTTTTCTGTCTTGGGCATTTCTGAGATGGAGAATTAATATATGCTCAGGCTGGGCAGGATCATGGTCCTCCTATCTGTGACAGGCCTGAGCCACCAGGCCCGTTCTTCTGTAGTTGGGATGGTAGATATGTAGTGCCATGCTCAGTCATTGGTTTAGATGGATTGTCCCAAACTCAGTCCACGGCAGCCGATTCTTGACCAGAGGTGAATCTCTGGGTTGGTCCTCAACCATTGGACTTCAATCTCCTCATGGGACAGTTGTGAGGGAACAAGGGATTGATACAGAGGGATCTCTAGAGCAGGGACAGGCACAGATGGAGGGGCCATCTGATACTGTTCTTGGCAATTCTGTGAGCATATGATAGGAAGATACCCGGAAAGATCTCAGATGGTGTGTATTAACGGTGCAACAGGTATGGGATTATGAAACAAAACATGGCTCTCTTTCTTTATTACTCTATCCCCATGAGTAACGGAATCTTTCACTTTTTTCAGTTTTGAAGCTGGGAAAACTGAGGCACAGAGAAGCCGGGTGACCTACTAATGACTCCCAGCTGACAGGAAGCTCGGCCTGACTTCTCTGCCATGCTCCCTAAGACAATGGGTGCTATTCATCCCACTTCTTGTGGTGGGAAGTCCACTTCTTTTCAGTCATGGGGCTTGAACTCTGGGCCTGGACAGCTCCCTGAGCTCCTCAGTTCAATGCTAGCACTCTACCACTTGAGTCACAGAACCACTTCCAGTTTTTTGGTGGTTCTTTGGAGATAAGAGTCTCACAGGTATTCCTGCCCGGGCTGGCTATAAACCATGATCTTCATATCTCAGCCTCCATTGTACTTAGGATTATAGGCCTGAGCCACCGGCATATGGTTTAAGTGTAATTCTGACCTTCTTTCTTTCACTTTCTCTCTCAGGAACTGATTCAATGGGTGCTGGAGGAGGTGGCCCAGCATCCCCATGTGGATGGAACCAAGGTGGTCCTCTCATTCTGGAGGTAACCTGTGGGTCAGGAGCTGTCTCGCTCAGTCTGTTGTTCCAGCTCCATGAGGTAAGTCCCTCTGTGCCCTGGCTACACTGTGACAGTTATCCATTGTCCATCTAGTCTTACTGGACTCAGTACTGTGTTCAATGCTCTTTTCTAGCAAAAATTTCTAGCTAAAATTATGATACAGAGTTACAGAATGAAAATGTAATGCCGTCTTAAGAAAATCATTTAGGGTTCTGGGAATGTGGCTTCATGGTATGGTGATTGCCTAGCATGCATGAAACACTGGGTTCAATTCCTCAGTACAACATGAATTGAAAAGGAAACACTGGAAGTGGTCCTGTGCCTCAAGTGGTGGAGGGTTAGCCTTGAGGAAAAAAAACCCTGAAGAATAATTCCCAAGCACCGAGTTTCAGCCCCAGGACTGCCAAAACAACAACAACAATGAACAGTTAGTAAATGCAAAATACAGAACCCATACTTGGAATATATAATTGCTCCTTCCATACTGATACCTGACAATAGTTACTAACACATGTACTTTAAGTATTGATACTGTGTTGAAAAAATGTTTTGTTCATTAGGTCATGGCAATTAATGCTAGGAATGTGCTTAGATGTCAGATGAAGATTAATTCTGGAAATTCAAATATTCCAGGCTTTTGAGTGGGGTCACTGCTAATCACAATGAGAAGGATAGTGTAAGTGAGATTTGGAAACTATTTTGGCCAGTCATCACACCAAAAAGGCAGAGGCTAATTAACAGTTGTGACAGAAGAGAAGGACTAACTCCAGATGGAAAGAATAAATGATAGTAACTAAGGTATAGCAGAAACCATTCTAGGGAACCATTTTTGGTTATTAAAGAACTAGTTATCAACTAGGCTTATTCCTCATTGCCTTTAGCATTCAAAATCTCCTAGGCTAGTTCTTAATCTCAGTGTGATGAATGTATCTCCTTCTATGCTGATCTTTCATACCTGATCTTTGCTTTCTAAAAATCTGTCTTTCTGTATTTATCTATGAACATTTCCTGATACTATATACATCTACAAAGATGAAAGAGGATGCTATTGTAAGAAACCCATAGCTCATGAGTCATTAATGTAACAAAATATTGTAAATATTGCTACCTTAATTATTCTGAAAAGCGGCAATGTCACATCATTTGGTTCATATTTCCATTCTTTGTCTACATAGTGACATTAAGTGCACATAAATGCAAATATGAGCCTGGTGCTGGTGGCTCATGCCTGTAATCCTAGTTACTCAGGAGGTTGAGTCCAGAGGTTGTGGTTCAAAGCCAGCCTGGTCAGGAAAGTCCATGAAACACTTATCTTCAATTAACCCCCAAAACCCGGAAGTGGTGCTGTAGCTAAAGTAGTAGAGTGCTCAAGCTGTGCTGAAGAGCTGAGACACAGTAGCCAGGATCAATGTTCAATCCCCACAACCAACAAAAAAGTGCAAATATAGGTTTAAGTTTCCCCCAAAGGAATGATGAAGTCAATAGTAATCTTGCCAAATGATTTAGTAGTGCACCTACTTTTGCTGAGTTATTTGTTATGGCTTCATTGCTAAACATATTCTCTTCTTTAAAAATTGTCAAAATATTGTCAAATATTAGCTTTATAATAAACTTCATCTAATATTTCCTAGATGCAAAATAGCTCATGATTCCCATCCAAAAACTTGCAGAAGTAAGTAAGCCTCATTCTGTTGGATTCCAAATAAATGTTGAAGGATTACAAAAGCTTAAGTCTGGAGAAATAGCAAAGTTCGTCTAATGTAGGACTCTGTAGACCTTGTTAAATTAGAATTTAGATTTAAAATATATTTTTTGGTTTTGTTTGTAATTTCATATTCTATAGGATACTACAAAATTCTTTTTAAGTACATGGATTATTTGAAAAATTCACAAAAGTTTCTGGCATTCTATTTGCCTAGATGTTATTTCAATAGCGTTATATTTAGAACATAGTTAATAGATAATTCGCACAGTTCATGTATACCATGTTAATATGAATGATCTAGACAGAGTTGCCAAGAAATGGAAGACATTAATTTATACATTTAGAAAAACCAATTTTTTAAGGGTTTGGTTTAATATGGTATGAAGAGAGTAATTGTGTGACATCTGCTTTCTTCTCCCTATATGTATCACAGGAAGCCATTTCCTTATTTACGTTCCTCTGTATACATGGAGAAAAATGCTAGGTTTGGAGTTTGTTTTCAATTTTGTTTTTGTTTTATTTGTTCGTCCTAGAGCTTGAACTCTTGGCCTGGATAGGGTCTCTGAGCCTGTTTATGCTCAAGGCTCATGCCCTACCACTTCAACCTCAGTGCCACTTGAGTCTGGCTTTTGTGGAGAAGTTTTTGGAGATAAGATTCTAAGAAACCTTCCTGCCTGGGTGAGCTTTGAATCATAATTTTCCTATCTTAGCATAGTGAATATCTATGATAACTTAAATGTATAAATATAAATAATATTTGCAAGTGTTCTCATGTCAAGAATACCAGTGGAGGAAAAATGATGCAGCTCAGTTTATGGTGGTGTTCTTTTCAGAACAAGGAGGGTGTCAGATTAGCAGAGGTGTAGTATTTTTTCAAAATAGAGATAAGGTATTCATGATGTGAATTAAGGAATTTTAAGGTGTCCCTTACAAGTTGGAAACTGTTGGGCTAGTATGACTTTATGGCATAAATCTTGGGATTGATGGTCATAGACATAATAGCTTACTCTTATAAATAATTGCTTACTCTTGAATAATTAATTATTACACATGCTTCACAGTTTTATCCTCTATCAGAATGTGGCTATTTTTCTATTTACTTCTCAATCTGTAACACCCCATTGGAAACTGCATCTATTGCAGAAGTACATAACATGCAAACAGGTACTGTTTTGAATCTCTTAGGTATGTTGAGAATTTAAAAATGAGTAGTTATTAGTCATAGGAATTTTGAAGAACACATATATTCTGTCCTCTTAAAAACGTACTTACTTTTAAAAGTTATGGGTTTCCATAGCATTAAACTGTTTTCTGTTTTAGAATGAGAAAATACTAAATTTATTCTTTTTCGAAAAATTTGGCAAGTATATTGTGAAAATATTGTCTAGTTGGATAACATGCAAGTTGATTACCCTCTGATAAAGAAGGGGGAATTAATTCAAATTAGATGCCAAATAGTATTGATTTTTAAAATGTTACTACATAAAGAATATTATTTACTGTGCCAATACAGTGAAATTATATTTTATGCAGCTTATTTTTTCCATTTTATTATAACAAAGATGTACAGTGGGGTTAAAATAATTGTAAGGTATTAAATCATAACTTTTCAACCTTGGTAACACTCCCTCATTTTTCTCACAGTTTTCCTTCACCCCTTCACCGCTCACAAGTTGTGAAGTACATTTCCAAAATATTGTCTTGTGAGTATTGCTACTGCATTGGTTTGCCTTTTGTCCTTTGTCTCACCATTATGCTTACCATTGTCTCACCATACAGCAGGGATAAACCATAGGGGAACACCCCAAAGAAAACAGAAATCACATAGTTCATCAAAAACAACAACCACAAATGAAAAAAAAATCTGGTTCCATATCTTGGAATTCATTTTGCTTATCATCGTCTAATATGGTAATATATACGCATAACAAAGCCTCTAGAAAATAATAGCTGCATGGATACTATATCATGAAAACAGCATGTTAACATTTTGATGGTAAAGGTGGAATTAGGATTGGAGAATTTGCGGTTCTGATAAAGGATTTTCAAGGGTTTTAAAGTTATGACAAGTAAAATTTAACTGTTCAAAATTTTTAACAACTTAGCCTATTAAGAAAATTTAAAATTGCCTGGAAGATTAGGCTTTCATGCAAAGAAATCCAAGGAGACTTAGTAGAGAGGGAGCAATGTGGATGAAGATGGCTCTTTTTCACACTAAACAAACAAACCTCAGAAACCTTGCTGTAAGTCCTCTAGGTTCCCTTGGAATTGTCCTTACCCAGGAACTATATTCTCACTGTTTGAAACCAGATTGTATTGGAATTTAAATTAAAAGTTCTTAAAAAAATAAGGCATCAAAATTTGTAAATTTACCTTTAATTGCCAAACAGTAATTCTCTGAAAAAGATAATTTGAGTCAAAATATTTAGGGGGAAAGTGCCCTCCACAATAAAAGAAGGTGTTGGTATTACACATTTCTGTTTGTAACACTTTCCACAATGTCTTTGGACGTGAAGCAGTGAAACACAGAAAAAAATTCTGATTGGAAACTTCAAACCAATGATTTGACATTTCTAAGTGGCTCACAAAAAATAATATTCTTATTAATATGAGATAGTGAAGACTTCTTTTATTACATATGCCAAAAAGTTTAGAAAAGAATTGAGCAAATGGAAAAAATAATAAAAAAATTTTCTTAGAAGCCTTAGCTAAGCATAATGACTTCAGCAGTGAAGGGAGGCCAAAACTTTTTGATATAAATTGTGTTAGTATTTTTACTCCCTAAAGTGATTTTACAGAGCGCATTTGGCTCACTACAATGCAGAACTGATTGAATGAAGACATGAAAATATATTCCACATCCAAATGAGGCAACATAAAGAGTTTTAAAAGAGAAATAATGAAGATGTAGCAGTGGTGGAGCCCGTATGGTCCTTCAGCTTCACTAGACTTGAAGCCAAGAACCTGTGATTAATTGGAACTCCGGCAAAAGATAAGAGGACATAGAAGTAGGACATAGAAGCATTGTCCTTTTGTAACAGACACTTTCTTCCAAGGTATGGGTGATTTAACTCTATTCTCCTCCATACAACTTGGTGAACAAATGCAAGACCAAGAGAGAAATAAACTATTGAAATAATTTTGCATAGAATAACTTCACGGTTCCTGATATGGTATCTAAGGAGAATCTTAAGAGAGAAGATAAAAAGTGCAGTATTTTTTGGTTTCCTCTAAGCATCTTGTTAGCAAATATATCTTTGAGGTTAGACAATTCTGATTGAACCAAGTCATGGAGTACTTATTTTTGTGGGCACTTTAGATACAAGAAGTCTTTCAAGGTAAAAGAAAAAATATATAGCCAAATATTTGTGATCACAGCCTCTTGGACAATTTTCTGGAGACAAAGATTTACTTTAGATTTCTCCTCATTAAAATAGATGTTGTTTCATGGCAACCAAATGCAAGAGGGAAGTTTTATGGACTCACTTGGCCAATTAAACAGCATGAAAGAAGAAAATGGCAAATAATATTTAATGAAATTACTTTGACCAATTACTTTGCCAGAAGAAAGAAGAAAAAATATAATTCAAAAGCAATTTGACTTAAAAGTATCAAGAAAGAGTAGTGAAGAGAGATTAGAGAAAATATAGAAGATTGTTTTCTCTCCAGTGGAGTAATGCGTTCTTGATCTTGTTTCTTCCATTCTACCTCACAAGCTACCAAGTGTGTCTCAGGACTGGATTATCCAGTTCAGACAGAAAACTCGTAGAAGAAAGATACGGTTTGCAGCAGATATAGGTGATTTATAACCTTAGACAATCTAATTCTGCTCAAAATTCTCCCTATCCCAAACTTCCCTCTTTGAACAGCTTTGTTTGCTTTTCCCAAGACTGCCCTTCATTAACTGATTAAAATTTTGAGTGGTCATATTCATACTCTCTAGAGATTGCTGTTTGGTTGTGATTTTTGTGTGTTTTTGTTTCTTGTTGTGTTTTTTAACTGAATTTTAAAGGGTTGTGCAATTGTGTTACAATTAAATATATCCATCTAATTGTCCAATACTCCTAGATCAGAGTCACTCCTTCCATCATTCTCAACCAACCCTTTCTCCAAGATTTATTTCCAATTTACCACTTCCTTCATCATATGTGTACATTCAGTATTCTAACTGTACCTGCCCCTTGTTCATTTTTCATTCATTCTATGTCTTTACTATAATTCCTCTCTGGTTTCAACTTCCTGACTGTCATTCTGTTAAACTGTCTATTAATACTTTGAAAAGTTTATATACATTCCATGGAGTTTCAATCCTGCATATTCTTTAACTGATGCCAGTTTATATTTCCATAATTCATTCATCTGCAGCAACAATTTGCAAGACTGGAAATGGGAAGTACCTAAACATGATTTTATTCTCAACTGTTTGTAAGATTAATCTTTAGTCAAAAAGAAAGTTAAAAAATGGCTTAGAATGTATTCCTAACTATGAATTTTTATAAATGGCTTTGTACAATGGTGTGATTCTTTTATTTTACATGGAATAATATTTTCTACTACCTATAAGTTTTGGAAAAAGAAGAAAATTAAAATTTATTCCTAGAGAGGAATATGATAGAAGTAGAAGACAGATACTATGTTTGTCATATCTCTGATAAGTACCCATATTCAAGACTTAAAGTCACATTTCTTGCTATGTTAGACAGAGGGAAAACATAAAATAACATATAATAAGGCAACTATTTGTGATTTTTTAAAATGTACCTTATTAAATGATGAAATTTATTAGCTAATGTTTGGGTTTGAAATTTAGGAGGTTGATCTATTTAACACATTTCTGAAAGGCTCTTACTGAAAAACACAAATTGTGTGTGGTAGTATTTCTACACTTTAATGAATGGTTGAACATGTTTGGCATTAGTGCTGTATAATAATTCAACTCTATTTAACTTGCTCCCTACCCTTGAAAAACTTGTAATGTCACTAAGTATCATCAACTTGTCAAATGTTATTTTGGCGAAATTGATTTTAAAAAGTATATTTGAAAATGAATATACTTTCAGATTAAATGTAGATTATCATTGGTTTGAGAGTGACATTTTTATACCACAGAACCATGTTGTACTGAAGTCCCAGTGTTTTGAAGCACTCCTTAGTGCTTCAAATGTTTTTCTGAATTACATTTGACCTCTAAGTCAAGTTTTCGGGCTTTGGTAGACCAATTATGGATCTGTCCTTCCAGGAACTATTTTTGGCCCACTTATGTTGGAATAAAATCTTTCGTTAATCATAGGTGAGGGGTATTAAAAATAAACATATGACACTTTGTGAACTTGTTCACTCATATTGGCTTGTCATCTGTAAGTTGAATGTTTGAATTACAGTACTTTCTCTCAAATTTTGTGATCTCATCCTTCATTTTAAGTTGCCTTGCATTTCACAATTGTTTACTGCTAATTCCTGCATCTCAAGGAATTGGGGCCCTGAAATATAGGAAATGCGAAATTGAGATGGGTCTTCAATTACTTTGTGTTGATATGTTGCATGGGCCTTGGTGAAAAGTCTTGCCCCTGTTATCTGATGATGCAGGTAACTGGGACCTGGGATCCTAGGACCCATGGGTACTGCAGAAAAATAATATTTTTTAGACATCTTAGCAAAATTTGGGAATAATCAGTAGGAATGCTTCAGAAATATGGAGAAAAAAAGTTTGGGACAGGTGAGTTAAAACAATAAACAGAGCAGCAGAGTAAAATCCATTACAGATTAGAGGAAAACATTGTTTTTTTACCATGTGGATTCAGAAGGCAAAGAACACTTATAATGTATCACAAGTTTATACTAAAAACATTGCATTGATACTTTTTATAGTCTAATGTATATTTTAAACCTAATTATTTATATTCCAATTCTATTTATTGGAAAAAAATAAATATCAATTTATTTGTCAAATTATCAACTAATTCTAGTAAGTTTCATTGTGTGAAATATAAAATCAGCACATATAAATGTAAAATGTATGACTATATATAATTAAAAGGCACACATTTTGCATTTTTCTGTTGTAGTTACTGTATCAAAGGCAACTCTGTTTTAAAGTATTATTCCATTATCTCTACCTCAGTGTTTGATAGAGTTAGACCTAAAGTTTTACCATTTGTAGATTTACAGCATGGAGGAAAGAGGAAACTCTGTGATTAAAACATTATCAATTTAATGCCTAATAACGAGGAGAAACATATGCACTTCTCCTGCAACTCTGAAAATATTTGGTTATAAAAAGGCAGTAGTGTAATTTCCTGCCTGGTTGGATTGTAGACAGGACAGAACAAAAAGTAATCATGCATACGAACAATTTTTCCACCTTCTTGGCTTTAGCTACTTTTGAAATGGAAGGTATAATAAACAATTATATTTTGATAAAATACCTTCTAGTCTGAACAGTTCATTTTGAACGGTTAATCTCTCTATGATCTCTTGTAACCAAGATTAGTTTTGTTCTAGTAAGAAAATCTTTGCTGTCAGGGTAAGATATTCTAGTTGGTCTGTTCCCACATGGAAGAAGGGTAAAGGCTCAGGTAGACATTTGTTCCAGTAACACCTCATTTAGGAAATTTTCAGCTGAAGAAGTTTAGAAGTAGCTCTTAAGCAATGCTTACTTTGAATCCATTAGGTCCACAAAGCTAATTCAATTGGATAAATAAGTACTTGAAAAAGCCATCACCTTTGGACCTATCTATAAATAATTAAGAGTACGATCAAATACCAAATAAAAAGACTTAATATAGTCATTGACAAAAAAATTTTGCAAATGTGAGCAATCGACTGATCAATATAATTTTTTTCCACTATTCACAGAATTTAAGGGAAATAAGATCGATAGCATTGTTAGGAACAATATGGTTTCCTTCTTACAAGTAGGCACCCATAGATATAAGCCTGTATAAAGATTGCATCATTAACTGCTTAAATTTAGAGGATAATACGTGCTTCAGCAGCACGTATACTCAAATTACAATACAGAGATTAACATGGCACTTGCACAAGGATAATATGAAAATTTGAGAAGTATTCCATATTTTTCATTCTTCAGATGCAAGAAATGAAAAACAGTTATTAAAAAGTTGATTACAAAATTACAAGTGTAACAATACACGTATTTCATATTATTAAATGTAGTTTGACATCAGTGTATTAAATCTTCATCTCAGAAAGGCGCTTACATAGCATAAACTTTACAAAACTTTTCAAATTAAACAACACTGACATTTTATCCCAAAGAAAAATAATATTAAGACCTAGAAAAAAAGGAATCAAACTGTTCTATATGGAATGCAATCGGAAAGGACACATTAATGAACCTATATATTATAAAGTAATGTAGAATTCAAAGTATATCTAGGAGAAAATAAATTATGAACATTATGCAAACATAGAATATAGAATATTTTAAAATATACTTTTTGAGACAAGCATCAGAAATATTTTAGTTTCTGTACTACTCATTTCAACAGGTAAATTAAAATTATTTCTGATTAAAAAATCACAAACTCTGAAGAAATTATTATACAAGTATACAAAAACTATTGAATACATTTTTACATCCAAGGCAGGAAATTCACTTGGAAGAATTCCACGGAATCCATGAATTTTTACAGTAAAATATTGGTGCTGCCGGGCACTGGTGGCTCATGCCTATAATCCTAGCTACACAGGTGGCTGAGATCTGAGGATCATGGTTCAAAACCAGCCTGGGAAGGAAAGTCTGTGGTACTCTTATCTCAAATAAACAACTAGAAAACTGGAAGTGGAGCTGTGTCTCGAGTGGTACAGCGCTCACCTTGAGCTGAAGAGCACAGGGATAGCTCCCAGGCCCAGAGCTCAAGCCCCATGATTGACCAAAAAAAAAGATATTGCTCTTATTTGGATTGTGAAAATGTTTTGTAGGGACACAAAAGATGGACTTGCATTTTTGAAATTTAAGAACCTTAACCCGACCATTAGGACTTCGGTGAACAATTTGTACAGCCTTTCACAACTTCATAGAGGTAGTGATACGTACTTATCCTTTTGGCAATATCAAATACAGTTTCTTCTATATTGTTCTTCAGGCCTGGTTTCATATAATGGTTCAACAGAAGGCTATCCAGCATATCTTTACTATCTCAATTCTCGAAAGCAAGATGTAAGGCTGTCAAAAGTCCTTTAGTTTGGGGAAGTGGAACTGTGGCTCAAGTGGTAGAGTGCTCCCCTTGAGCTGAAGAGCGCAGAAACAGCACCCAAGCCCAAAGCTCAAGCCCCATGTACGACCAAAAAAAAAAAAACACCACCACAACAAAAATCAAACAAACAAAAATATTTGGGCTGGGAAGGTGGCTCAGTGGTAGAGCGCTTGCCTTGCATGCATGAGAACCTAGGTTCGATTCCTCAGCACCGCATAAGCAGAAAAAAAGCCAGAAGTGATGCTGTGGCTCAAGTGGTAGAGCGCTAGCCTTGAGCTGAAATGCTGAGGGACAGCGTCCAGGCCCAGGGTTCAGGACCAACGACCAGACCAAAAAAAATTTTTAAAAAAAGAGTCCATTAGTTTGGGCATTGGTATCTGTATTATGATGAAGTAAGAAAGAAGCCACTCTGGTATTATTCCACGTATATGCACTGTGCAGGGGTGTGCAGTCATCTACAGTTATTGCATGTGCCGCTTGAGACACAAACTCACTGACAATGTCTAAGTGTCCACTGTAGGCTTCTCGAAGAGGGATATACTCATCATCATCCCTACTATTCACATGAGTGGCCTTTTGGGAAAGAAGTCTCCGCACTGTAATAAGCTGAATATTTTCGGCAGCCCAATGAAGAAAATTGCTTGGATCCTTCTCCAATTTTTTTTTCCTGCAATTGATACCATTCCTTGCTTTTTCATCTTGTTCCCCATATTCCTAAGAATTGCCTAACCAGAGACTTTGAGTGCCAGTGGGAATGAGGTGTCCACGTATTTCCCTACTAGTTCACATTGGTTGAACTGGTCAGAAATATCTGGTGAATTTTCTGCAACTGTTTATTCAAATGATTTATTTTCTCTTTTTCCAATTTTACTATTCGAAATTATTCTAAATGGAGAGTAGGGAATTGATGGAGAGCAGAGGAAAGATGTTCCTCCGTATTCAAACATACACACTGAAAATGAGGACCAGTGATGTCTTCATGTGCAACTTATTCTAGGAATGAGAAAATAGGAAATAATGCCTTCTATATAAATGATTTGGGAAATGGCAGAGCAAAAAGTGAAATGATGCAACCAAAAATATAAAAGCAAAATAAATGAGGATAATTATGGAGCAGTCATATTATGAGAACCATGAAAGGTAGAGAGAAAGAAAAGTCAGATGTGTAATGACCTAGCTAGCCACAAAATCCATGCCTCTGATCAATTTGTAGAGCAGACAAAATTTTATTTTTAAAAGAGATGGAAATAGAATTTATGTATTTACTTGAAATTAGTAAATACATTTTTAGTAGCCTATGTAAAGAGACATAACTTTACCAAATTACAGACAATAAAATAAATCATGGATAATTCTAGTAAAAGATCTGACTGAAATCAGTTGAATCATACTTTTCTTGTACAATGAAGGAATAAGAAAATAAAGCAGCTAGAGAAGGCAGGGAGATTGTATCTGTGACAAAACTTTGTGGAAATTGGTATTGAGGATTTCTTACTGGTGATCCACTTGCACTGGAAGCATGATTCTGAAGTATTGCTTGCTGATTCTGAACTATTGATTTGATTATTATATTCTCCAAGAAGAAAATAAGAATTGATAGTGAAGGACTACTAATACATTTTGACCTTCTCACTAAGCACTTTCAATCATCAAAATCACATGAAGGCAATAGACAGGCCTACTTTTTAGATGAAAGCAAGTGTCTTATAAAAAGAAAGAATGTATGTAGTCATGCAAAACACTTCTATTTTACCAATGCCTCATACATTTTTCTAATGTTGGGTACCAATAAATAATGGATCTATTAGAAAGCTCTTAAGACTCAAATGTTCAATAGTGAGTTGTCTTACACTATATCATGGTATTTTTTGTGTATGGTTTTAAGAATAAATTTACATTACTAACTTGAATTTCTGACAAGACAGTATCATCACTGTACATCTTGCTTCTATACTCTCATTTTAAAATTACCATCTAAGTATGTACATTAGATAACTATAGAGGAAAAAGTAGAAGCCACACTGATGGCTTAGGTCTTTAGTAGTAGTTAATCAGAAAGATGAAATCTGAGCATTGTGGTTTGAAAGCAGACCAAGAAAAAAAAGTCCATTAGATTCTGATTTGAAAGTAACCAGCAAAAGCTAGAAATGGAGCTGTTGTACAAGCAGTAAAATGCTAGCCTTGTGAAAACTGAAACAAAAAAATAAATTCTGGGACAAAGCCAGGCCCTGAGTTCAAGCCCTAGTATTAGCACCAAACAAATAAATTAATTAATAAGGTAATTAATTAATTAAAAATAAATTAAGTGGTCACATGTGGAGAGGCAGGTAAAATGTAACATGCGTGGTAATGGTTTATGTATTACTTTGTAATAAGGCATATTATCATTTGTGCTAATCACTAATATTTTATTTGGACTTTTTTGTACAAAAAACCCTGAATTTAGCATGCATGTATATGTGTGTGTACATGTGCGAACATGTATGTATGTGTATATGTGTGCATGTGCTGTTGCAATGTTGCTTGCCAATGTGGACAGGGTGAGGCTGAAAAAAGCTAAGTGTGTTGCAATGTTTTTATTTATCAGTGTTCTGTCATGTCATTTCAGTGGAACCACCCTTTGTACATATTATTTGTCTAATAATAACATCATAATCAAAGCATTTACAATATTAAGTTAGAAAAAGAGACCGCTTTCAGCTTTTATTGTATGTTAGATAAGAAGATACAGACATAATTAGTTAGTAAGTTATTGCTATAAGATGATTGTCAGTACAAAACACGTATTTGACCTCTTAAATTGGTTATACTTTTAAGATACACTCATGGAGTGATTTGGACCGACTTGACCAAACAGGTATTATTCTCTTTTGATTCCTGTGAAACACAAGTTGGATAAACTCTTTCCAGATTTCTGTTGAATATCACTTTCTTTGCAAGATTATATTTATTCTCACTAAGAGATAATCCAACCCATATTATGTTTGACTATCCCATCTTATTCATTGAAAATAAGTATTGTGGATATGCTTGTTAGGTATTCCTTTCAAAAACGAACAAACAAAAAGCAAGTGTCATGTCCAGATTGTGGATGCATTTGAAGGTGTTTTGTACATGCACAGGTATCTTTACTAATGGCTCTTTTGTGGGAGTAATTATGGCAACTTTAACAAATAAGGCTTTTTGAATATCTGTTCCAATATACATAACATCCCAGAGCAAGTCTTGCAATTTCTGAAAATCCTTTGAATATTTTAGTATTTTTTCATGTCATTGACTGTAGAGCTAAAATTTCTGAAATAAATATTGTTAAGATCTGAAAATGTAAGTGGGTTCATGTGCATTTTTATGCTTCATTTTATGGAAACCCAGTTTTTATGAAAGTAAATGGAATAGAATAAAAGAATGTAAGTGAATTGGGTAAGCTAATTATTAGTATAATTTTGTTTTGAATTAATAGTCCATTGAATGTAGATGATGCAGTTAAATTATTTCTTCTCTACTTCAGTTAGTTTTAGAATCTTTATAGTTACAAGAGAACTTTTAGTATAAATAAAGGTCTTTTAAAATGATTAGGGTTAACCGTGTGTTTTTTGTCCTACTTCCAAGAAAATGAGTTATTTTTAAGTGTTAATAGTTTATCATTATCATTATCATAGGGAATCATTATCCTTTTCATAGGGACTTAAAAATGCAGTAGTATTGATTTCTTTTTAAACCAATTTATTCACAAGTTGGAGAGTCTATGATTCAAAATTAGGTCTTGGTGTCTATGATTTTTAACCTCTCGTTCCTAACATTAATGATATGTAAGACTGCATTTTTGGGTATATGAAAGGTAAAATATGTATCTGAGGTCAAATGTGATTTTTATATCAGTCTTTCTTTAATAACATTTTAAAGTAGTACATTTCTCTCATAATGTTGGGTATAAAAAGCAATCAAAATACTTCTAATGGTAAACAATTTAGGTGAGCTACAATGTGGAAACAATTGCTCCAAAAGACCTGCAATCTATTTCCATCAGAAATTGGGCAGGTCATTCTTTCAGTAAGACTGTGTTAACCAGAGATGGGGTCCCCAGGCAGTGCAGTGTTGAGTGAAGGGATAAAATATGATTTCTACTATTTTGAGCTAGAAATCAAGAATGTTATAGTTTAGCAGTTCCTTTCACCAGGGAGGTATAAATTGATTATGAACTTGGAGTTTTCATATTACAGTTACTTCTTATTTTCTTTTTTTGTTGTTGTTGGTCATGAGGCTTGAACTCTGGGCTTGGGTGCTGTCCCTGTGCTCTTCCACTCAAGGCGAGCGCTCTACCACTTGGACCACAGTGCCACTTCCAGTTTATTAGTAGTTTATTAGAGATAAGAGACTCACAGTCTGTCCTGCCCGAGCTGGCTTTGAACCACAATCCTCAGATCTCAGCCTCCTGAGTAGCTAGCATTATAGGTGTGAGCCACCGGTGTACAACTTAGTTACCTATTTTCTAACAAAGATAAAATGAAATATTATTACAGTGTGCACAATAATTTTGGGAATTTTCCTAGAATTAGTAGACTGAGTGCTGGTATTTAGTTATAAAATAGAATGAGGTTAGTTCATATGGTGGGAATGGAACGCAGGCTAACACTTACCATGTGTACAATGTTGTACTAGTAATTCCAACTCTGAAGACTTAAATATCATCATCTTAGAATTAAAAATAGAAGTAGTTCCATTTTATGGGATTATTGTGAGGATTAAATTAGGTACCAAAGGTAAAGTACTTGGAAAAATAATCAGAGTTTGATACTTTCTACCTGTTATTTTATCATGTGATATATTCTAATATTTTTACTGTGATTTTTATATTGTCTATTTAGGATATGCATAGTGATGTATTGATATACATTGTGTTGTTCAATTTTCTGACATTATGAGGAAAATACCTGCAAAGAAAATTTCTGAGAAGAAAATTATCATATTGACTCATGGTTTATGATCAGATGTCTCCATTGTTTTTAATTATATTTTTATTAAATAGTTGTACAAAGGGATTTCCATTCAACGAATCAGTTTATAAGTATAATGGATCTTTACACAACTTTCTCACATCCTTCCAAACCTCAACCCACTTTCGTTTTTACTAGTTTCATATTATCTGCATTGAATATTATGTCTTCACTCTCTACTTCCATAAGTCTCTTTATTTCTTCCCTTTGACTTCCCCTCACATTTTCCAAGTGGTAGTCTCCTGGTATTCATTTTGTTGGATTAACAGTTCAATTTTATAAGAAATTACACCTGTTAAATACTCCTCTACAAATAGCATGCTTTGATTAATACTGTTGTTTAACTTGCATAAAATTCTGACTTCTAAATATGCGACCTTTTTGTGTCTGGCTGTGACGTCGTTTACTTAACATAATTTTAGATCTATCCATTTCTTTGCAAATGTTGTAACAGTCTTTACAATGGATGGGTGCAATCCAATTGTGTATATGTGCAACACTTTCTCCAACCATCCCTCTGCTAAAGTGTGTCTGGGCTGTTTCCATAAATTCTCTACGGTGAATAGTACAGTAGTGAACATGATTGTGAGAGTGATTTTACTCTAACCTTTTAGAAGAATTCATCACTATTTTTCTGGGAGCAATCCTCTAGCCAATTTGCCAGAATTAGCACATCCCTTCCTTCATCTCCATCACAATGTTTTTCAGGTCCTCAAAAACACACTACCCCCTACAGGTCTCAATCAGCTAAAACCACACTGTGCCCATATTCTTTTGTTGTTGTTGTTTTTCTCTGTCCTGTCCAGGGGCCTGAACTCTGGGCCCCTCTGGCCCTGTCCCTCAGCTTTTCTGCTCAAGGCTAGCAATCTACCACAGAGTCATTTCTGGCTTTCTTTTTTTGCTTATGTGGTGCTGAGGTATCAAACCCAGGGCCTCATGCATGTGAGGCAAGAGCTCTACCACTAAGCCACTTTCGCAGCCCCGATGTGCCCATATTCTTTTAATACATTTTTTCATAATTTTACACATAATTTAGTGAGAACCTTCTATGTACTTTCCTAATGATGGAATGAGGTATATGACAATAGAGTAAAACTAAGAGATATGGAATTTAATTAGCTATTATCATATTTAAAATAATTTTCAGCTCTAACCCATAGCCACACTTACTATTATTTTAATCTTTATTTGATTACTTCACCTATCCCCTAAATTATAACATGTGATTTAAATACAAAGACAAAAAAGTGTGGTTTGACTTTGACACTCATGTGTGAGGATGCACAATACGGGCAACTAAAGGGATTGGAATTAATAGTCATTATCCATTTTGTTAAATGGTTTTCTCAAACCTATTCTCACAATTCATATTTCATTCAACAACAAGAAACATGACAATTCCCTTTGCTTTGCTCCTCATTAAACTTGTTTCCATGTTATTTTATTATGAAGGATGATTTCATAAATCTACTATAGATACGAAAATATGTTAAAATATTTCTATATGTATGCATTGATATAAATATACACATATATATTATAAAGGTTATAATGATAAATTATAACTTCTGTGACTGTACAATTTACTAAATTACTAAAAACATGGACGACTCAGGCCTGGAATCCTGGTTACTCAGGAGGCTGAGATCTGACGATCATGGTTTGAAGCCATCCTGGTCAGGAAAGTCCATGAGCCTCTTATCTCCAAACAACCAACAGAAAATCAGAATTGGAACTGTGGCTCAAAGTAGTAGAGTGATAAACTTGAGAGAAAAGACTCAGAGATATCACCCAGGCTCTTAGTACAAGAACTAAAATCTACCCCCAAAAAGTATTTAATTTACACCTGTGTAAATAGAGTATTACCTTCACCCAAATGCACATCCATGCTCATTTGCAAGGTAACTCTGTTATGTCTGGAGTACCACATAATATTATCACTTATGTAGAAAGTATTGCAATATGGATAAACTCTATCTCTCTCATGGATTTTTCTCCACTCAAATATTCAAATCTTTCAATTATTCCCATTATATAAAGTCATGGCTTTTTTTCTTTAATACCCATAATATTGGAATTTCAATTGAGTGTCTTGTGTCTCCTAAATGGATGTTCTTACCACTTTGCCATGCCCCCAGCCCTAAATTGTCCTGATTAACTTTCAGATAGAATCTTGCTTCCTACTTGTGTATGATCGTGGGCTCAGTCTACTTCATGTTATTCTTCTTGGAATTTAGAATAACAAGTGCCTGCATTATGTACAGATCTTTCTGTCCAGTCTGAGCTTTAACCACTATCCTCACAATAGTAGACTCCCATGTAGTCAGGATTTTCATAAGCTTATCATAGCTATTTTTAAAAAAATCTTTGCATTTCCTGCAGGTTCTTGAGTACTGAGTTAATTTGTGTTTTCTTGGGTTGTTTTGGTTCTTTTGAATGAATGTGTTGAGTTGTTCCTCATTTTTCCTTTTGTTTCTTTCACTCAAGTTCTTACCTATAGTGCTGAGAAACCAATTTTTCTTTCTCAAGATAGTCAAGGTGAACATTATTTATTCCAAAACAATTCCAGTAATATTTAAACACCTTCAGAAATTTCGAGAATATGGCGGGGGGGGAATCTGGTGGCTAAACAAGCTCTCACATAGAAAGCAGTTCTAGTGTTCCAGTGAACAGTCCTAGGCACACCAAGTGTGCCATCACAGTACAGAGAGTTTGGGCAGAGAGGGAAAATCCAGGTAAGGAGACAGATCTGAGCATTTTCCAGCAGCCATGGCTGAGGTTGGGGTGCCGGCTGTGGTGGCATCCATAGCTGCCATAACTACAACCCAGAGAGTCTGGGACAAATGTGTCAGATGCAGCGGGCGAGCAGATTTTACTCAACACCAGCAAGAACTGACAAGTAGCAGATATCATCATCCTGCAGATAGCAGACCAGAGGCTACCCAGGAACCAACACTCCAGCGTGAGTACAAAACTGATATCTTCACTCCTTCTCAAAGGGAGCAGAGGAGGGAAG
Source organism: Dipodomys spectabilis (assembly GCF_019054845.1). Lineage (NCBI taxonomy): Eukaryota > Metazoa > Chordata > Mammalia > Rodentia > Heteromyidae > Dipodomys > Dipodomys spectabilis. The sequence goes on along the minus strand of NW_024870831.1, from coordinate 147,084 downwards.
GCCACCCCTCCTTCCAACACCGGAGATATCCATCTTTGATGTAGACAAAGGCCTGGCTAAGCAGCTAGATCCAACTCAGTTCATTGATGAAAACAAAAGAGTATTTTAGCGAGTCACAAGTACCTACCCTGATCTGCCATTCTCAACTCCACCCATGGGAAAGTCACCACAAAGAGGCAGAGAAAGCTACACCCACGAAGGAGTAGCTTTCTTCACTGAGTAAACAGAGCCAGTGGCTGACCCTCCCTACAGCAGCACTGACAATCAATTGAAACTCAGTAAACATAAACCCTGAGCATTGCTCCAGTCTGGGCTCTGTGAATGTCCCAGAAGCTAGCCCCACAGGGAAAAGCTACTGTTTGCTGAAAGGCCTCAACTTTACCCAGAACCCAGCCTTATCACAGCAACTCCAAACTAGAGGAAACAGCCACCTCCCTCTTTTGTGATACTCAAAGCAGATCTCCCTCCCACTGAACTAGCCTGGGAGGGGATCACAAACTTCTGGATAAACCAACAGAATTTTTTCTGCCTGCCCAAACAAATTGAATTAAGAAACCAATCAAGCCACAGAAAACCAAACACCACAACAAACCAGAGACTCCACCGAGAGACTGGTTACTGACACAAGGGAGATACAGGATCATCCCATCAACACCCAAAAACAAAATCAAAGAAGTCTTTTTTTGTATCTTTTTTAAATTTTTACTTTTTAATTATAAAAATTGTTTTTATTAATTTTTTTTCCTCTTATAACTTTTATTTTAGCTGTATATGTGTGTGTGTGCTTTTTTTTTAAAAAAAATGTCTATTGACCTGTTGGTCTTTTTTGTTCTTTCTTTCTCATTCGTTTTACTTTTTCATCTTTAGTTCTTTTTGCATGAATTATTTGTTGTTCTGTTCACCTCCTATATACCTGTCATTGATTATAAGACCTTATCCCCCATTGTGTACATTCTTAATCCAAAAATGTATTACTAAATTCAAAACCTCTTAGGATTAAATTCCTTAATAGCAGTATTATCTATTTATACCTATAAATTATTTGAAGTATTTTTATTTTTTTGTTTTTCAGGTCTCCTTTCTATCCCTCCCTTCCTCTCATCTTATCCCCATTCATCTCTCAATTTTACTTCTTTAAATTTTCATTACTTTTAAGAGTTTCACTTTTAAAATTTAAATATTTGTCTTTCCATTTTTTTCTTTTCTCTTTTTTTAAATTTTTTTCTTCTCTCTTTCCTATCATCCTTTCCAATCCATTTGCCTCTGTGACATTAGGACTTGGTTAATTTCACTCTCCTTTTACATTTCCAAATCTCTCTAACCCTATTTTCCCCACCTTTCTCCCTAAACATAATAATTTATGGTTTGTCAAATTCTTCTTTGGTATTCTTAGCCCATTAATACATAGTTATTTAATGTTGAACAGACTGTATCTGTTGAACTAGATTGTATCTTCAGACATTTGACTATGCAATTACAGGACTTTGGTTGATGCTTGCCTTAAAATGGTGTTCTAGCACAAAACTGGCATTACTTTCATTCCAAATGGGCAGAACAACAAGAAAAACACAAGGAAAATGGCAAGTCCAGGTATCTCAATTCCCACTCAAGATAATCAGGTGACAGACCAGATAATGAATAATCCAGACGAGAGTTCCCAAAAACCTCTACAAACACTACTGGTAAACATGTTGAATGAAGATTGAATCCCTGAAAAAAGACTCAGTGTGAGCGTGATAGGGAGAGATAGGAGGCAAACCAAAGATCAAAACACGAAGCTCATGGGCTTGAGAAAGCTACTCAAAGATTGATACTGGAATTGCATGAGCAGGCTGAGAATACTCAAAGAGAAATAAAGGAATTGTGTGAGCAGGCTGAGATCAGTCAAAAAGAACTACAGAAGTTGCATGAACATGAGAAATCTAATCAAAGAATAACACAAAAATTGCAAGAGCGTGATGAGCATAGACAAAGATCAATAGAGCCATTCATGGAATCCATAAACAGACACCTGAAAGGAGTCAGGGAGACCACAAAGGGAATGCTGAATGGAGCCCAACAGAAGGAATGGGAGTCCAAGGAAACCATAACCAATCAGCAAAGTGATTTGAGAATAAACACTGAAAACCAAATTAAGGAAGTAAAGAATTTCATATAAGATCTAAAACAAAGCTCCAACAAAGAATTTGAAGCCATAACAGTCAACCAATTAAAAGGAAAAGAAATGAAAAATAAAGTAGAAAGGCTTGACAGTTGGTTAGACCATGCAGAAGATTGAATCTCCGGCATTGAGGACAGCCTAGGTATTATAGAGAAAGAACATACAACTATCCAAGACAAATTCAAGAAATATGAATAGATCTATTCAACACTTGGAAGACACAATTAGAAGGCCTTATCTAAGGGAAATGGGTGTAGAGGAGCACATAGAGACAGAAGGTAATGGTCTAGAAAATTTGTTCAACAGGATCCCAGCAGAGAACTTCCCAACAAGCAAAAAGATACGCATATTCAGATACAATAAGCTTTTAGAACTCCAAATAGACCAGACAAGAACAGGACATCCCATCGTCCAATTATAAGCCACACAGGATCAATTCAGACCAAGGAAAAGATCCTTAAAGCTGTCAAGGAGAAAAGATCAGTCACCTATAAAGGAAAACCAATTAGAATCACCTCAGATTTCTCAACAGAGACAATTAAAGCTGAAAAGCCTGGAATGATGTAGGCCATGCTATAAAGACAAATAACTATCAACCAAGAATAGTGTACCCAGCTAAACTCTCCTTCAAAATTGAAGATCTAATAAAAATCTTCCATAGCGAAGAAAAACAAACAATATATCTCCACCAAATCAGCTCTACAAAAGATACTTAAAGATGTCCTAAACATAGAAAACCAACAAGACCACAATAAAGGCCAAGAAACCACATACAAACAGAATCCAAGAACCATAGGAAGAATCCAGTAGGCGTAGCACCCAAGAAGGTGGATAAAATGGCAGGGACACCCAAATACCTCTCAGTCCTATCTCTCAATATTAGGGGATGTAATTCTCCAATTAAGTGACATAGACTGTCTAGTTGGTTTAAAATGCAAGATTCTTCTATCTTCTACCTTCAGGAATCACAATTTGCCCATAAAAGTCAAACACATTGAGAGAGTTAACTAATAAATGCAAATCAAAACAACATTGAGATATCACATCACTCCAGTTAGAATGGCAAAAATCAAAAACTCTAACAACAACAGATGCTGGAGGGGATGTGGACAGAAGGGAACCTTACTTCATTGTTGGTGGGAGTGTACACTTGTTTAACCACTTTGGAAAGCAGGATGGAGGTTCCTGAAAAGACTTCACATAGAGCTCCCCTATGACCCAGCAATCCCACTATTGGGCATTTACCCAAATGATTACAAACAAGACCACACTAAAGCTACCAACACAACTATGTTTATTGCAGCATTATTTACCGTAGCTAAGATATGGAACCAACCCAGATGCCCCTCAGTAGATGAATGGATCAAGAAAATGTGGTATATATACACAATGGAATTCTATGCCTCCATCAGAAAGAATGACCTTGCCCCAAGTGTTAGGAAATGGAAAGTCTTGGAAAAAATTATATTAAGTGAAGTAAGCCAGGCCCAAAGAAACATAGGTCCCATGGTTTCCCTTATTTGCAATATCTAGTATATGTATGCAAGCGGAAAAGGTCAGATAATGTGATGTTAGGAAAATGAACCCTTAGATATGTATTTTAATACTTTTTTATTTCATGCATTTGTTTATAATGCATTTATAAGATTATCTCTTTGTTGCTTTGTATGTCCCTCCCCCACAGTATAACCCCTGCTTTCACTATATTTGATGTCAGTATAACTTGTGGAGGAGATGGGGAAACACAAGTCGTTTAAGGATACAGGTGGACCTGTTCCAACAATGAGAAGTACAAGGTCATGTCGAAAACGAGCTTTACAATGTTGGTGCAGGGGTGGGTGCAGGGGGGGAGGATTGGGTGGTGGTGGGGAGGGGGAGAAAACTGGGGGGGGGAGGTAGGGAAGGGATGTGAAGGGTAAACAAAGGAGGAGGCCGAAATGCTTGATAAGAAATGTATGCATTATCCTGCCCATGTAATTGTAACCCCTCTGTACAGTATGTTCACAAAAAAATAAATAAATAAAATTAAAAAAAATCAAACTCATTTTGAAAGTGAAAGGCTAGAACAAAATCTACCAAGCAAACGGCTCCCATAAACAGGCAGGGGTTGCAATCCTAATATCAGATAAAATAGACTTCAAATTAACATTATTGAGAAGAGATAAAGAAGGTTACTACATACTAATTAAGGGATCTCTCTTTCAGGAGGATATTAAAATTCTAAATATTTGCCAAACAATAGTGCACCCAAATTTATCCAAGAAATACTACTTTAAATCTCACATAGATTCAAAGACATTAATGTTGGGGACTTTAACACACCACTATCCCCACTAGATTGATCAACTCGGCAAAAACTCAGTAGAGAAACCACAGATCTAAACTAGTGCATACATCAACTGATTTAGCAGACATCTAGCGAATATTCATCCAGCAACATCAGAGTATACTTTTTACTCAGCAGCACATGGAACATTTTCCAAAATACACCACATTTTAGGTCACAAATCAAACTTGTCAAAATTCAGAAACATTGAATTCATATCTTGCATTCTCTCAGACCAAAAGGGAATAAAATTAGAACGCAACACAAAAAGCCACCAAAGAAAGTCCAGTAACACATGGAGGCTGAAAAACACACTGTTCAAACACCAGTGGGTCATGGAAGAGCTTAGAAACGAAGTTCACATGTTCCTCTTATTCAACAAAAACTAGCACAGAGATTATCTGCTCCTCTGGGACACAGCAAAGGCACGATTCAGAAGCAAGTTTTTAGCTCTGAGTTCCTATATTAACAAATTGGAGAGACCTGAATCCAACAATTTACTGAGATCTGACACTCCTTGAAAAAGAACATCAAGATAAACCCCAATCCAGTTGATGGAAAGAAATTATTAAAATTCAACCAGAATTAAATGAATTAGAATTAAAAAAACCATATGAAGAATCAACAAAGTGAGAAGGTTCTTCGAAAAAATTAACAAAATTGACAGACCCTCAGATCTCAGCCTCCCGAGTAGCTAGCTAAGCTGATTCACCCTCTGAGTAGCTAGCTAAAATTCTGTCTGTCCTCTATGCTTCACTGCTCTTTTATACTTTTCCTGAGGTAATCACAAGCCTGTCATATAAATGTCTCATTGCTTTAAAAATACTGTTACTGTTTGGCACCAGGGGCTCCAATCTGTACTCTAAACTACTTAGGAGGCTTGAGAACAGAAACCAGGCCAAATTTTAAGGGAGTTCCTTCTCAATCTATAGCTGGGTGCATTGGATCATTTCCACCATCCTGCACTATCTAGAGACTAAGATTGGAAGGACTGCAGGATCCAGGAAGCTAGACAAGTTGGTGTGCAACTCTGATGCCATTGATGATGGGAAAGATAAAAGGACAGATCAGGTGCCTGTTCTTGTGGAAAGGGAACTCTTATCTTAAAATTAACCACTGACTTAATGCCAGCCTAGCAAGAACAATACCCTAATTTGAAATCCTCACATTTTTCCAAAACCAAAATAAGTACATACATTAACATTCCAAAACAGTACAATCTGTTCTTTGCTCTAATATCATCTTTATCTGATTATCATATGACGTGACAGAATAGTTTCTTCATTAAACTTATGATATATTTTAAAAGACCTAGAAAATTCTTTCTCAATTTTTAAGTGCAAACGAATGGCATATTACCTCATTTCTTACATATTTGACTGCCAATAAAATTCCATTCAATGATTAGTATAGTAATATATTCTGATTTATTACTTTATTTGTAACAGTTGTTAAACATTTTGCTTTTCTGCTGAAGTTTAAGTATTTAAATAGTATCATCAAAGTATATTCCTTGAGTACTTGGGGCAGTTTTTTATAAAGTTTTTAAGTAATGACTTCTAAGAATTCTTAATTGCTATATTATTTGTTTTATTTTTAATTTCAATATAATTTTATTGTAAAGGTAGTGTACAGAGGGGTTATAGTTACATAAATAAGGTAATGAGTACATTTTTTTTGGAAGGAACATTGTTATCCCCTCCATTGATTTTTTTGTATACTCAAACAATTACTGATGCTTTTGCTGTTGCTATTGATCAAATGTACTTTTGCTTTCTTTGTTCATGCATTTTTATTATAAAACTGATATAAAAAGTGTTTACAGTTACTTAAGTCAACTAAAGAGTACACTTCATTTTATTTTCTATATTTCAAATTTTGATCTTGATTACTTACTTTCTTGTTTCTTTAGGATAATTCTTTTTTCAGCGTTGTAGGATTAATTTAATTTTGCATGATTTTTACACATGTAAATTATTGAGACACATATATGTTGCTTTTAAAATATTTAACATGTGAATACTTAAAATTATTTTCTTAATTTTTATACGGTTGGTGAATTTAAATAAATTGATTTTCTTATAGTTCTAAACATATTTTTCCAGGTAACAAATAATTACTGTATTTTCAAGAACCACATACTATATTAAGAAAGGCTTCATTTCTTGGTCACTTTTTTATAAATATTTGTACTTGAATTAAAAAAAAGTTTGAGCTTCTCATGGTGATTTGTGGCTTCCATTTTCTACCTATGGTAGGAACTAAAAATAGGGTTTGTAATTCAGGAGAGCCTGAGAAACTATGAGACCTTATCCTAAAAGTATCCAGAGTGAAAGGTTAAGAGATATAGCTACCCGTAGCAAGATATAGAGCACCTGGTTATCATATTCTAAATCTTGAGGTTAAAACCCCAGTAACATTAATCTTTTGTCAAAATAAAAGGATACATGTTTCAAAATGTTTATTATTTAAAACTTATTTGCAAAGGTTCTCATGTCTTCTATTTCTTAATTTTCACTTTACTTAATCTATAAGAATCCAAGTATATTGTGACTATTTGATTACTAATAAATAGTACGAGCAATATTATGATTTCATATATTAACCTATTTTTATTATTTGTGATAATTTCCTTTATTTAATATTATATCAATATTCCAAATGTGTGTATGTAGTGTGTGTGTGTGTGTGTGTGTGTGTGTGTGTGTGTGTGTGTGTGTGTGCTTTGTGTGTACTTTGTAATTCTTGGGAGATCACACCATTATTTCACATATGCTATGTCAAGGTTTTACCACTGAACTATACTGTGTAGTTATAATGTAAATAGTGTTTTAAATTATGACTTTTAAATTTTCATTCCTAATATGTTTTTTTCAAAATTATATATGATACAATGTGATCCATTTTCTATCCACGTTAGCAATTTTTATTGTTATTTTATTGTTATTTAGAAGATTTCCACTGCTTTTTCACTTCCAAATTCTTGTGTTTGTTATTGATAAAGGTTTTACTTTGCTTCTTGTCTCTCTTCATTCTTTTTGCCTTTTGAGTTTACCTATTGTTTGCGTTATTTCTTTGGAAATTAATTATCATATTCCTATTACAATTTATTTACATTATAAGAGGTCTATACAATGCTTTATTTTCTATTTTATTTTTCCCATCTTCTCTGACTCTCAGTCCACACTATTAGGTGGATTAAAAAAAAATCTTGATTAAGGACACTTTGATTATTTTCGTGCTTCCTTTCTCTGAAGTCTTTTTGTTTTTGAAACACAATAACAATGACATACAGCTCTTGGGTGGTCCATTATTCTATTCCCTCTCACTCTCCTCTGTAGTACAGCTCAAGTCGTTATCATTCAACTTTATTATGCTATGTGTTATCTAAATCTTAACTCATTCCTAAATTAATTTTAGTTGTTTTAAGCATTCTCTAAAGACATTTTTCCCTATATAATATCTGAGGTCTTGTGTTTTCACAAGGTGCAAAATATGAATGACTATCAAACATCTAGATATCTGTAGTATATTGGTCCACCTGATCAATAAACTTGTATGTAAACTCAAGGAATACAGGTCAGTCAGAACAATCTTGTAAAATGGTGTAGCTTGAGCACTCATACTAGATTTGAATCTTATTACCATGTTTATTAGTGAAAGAACTGACACATAGAAGAATGTAACAGATTTATCAAAAATAAATTCTTAGTTTTATTGTCAATAGATTTTGAAAAGGATGCCATGACTTAATGAAATAAAAATAGAATCTTAAATGTGTGTATTGTCACTATTGCCTCTCTAGTTTTAAAGAATGATCTTACACTACTACCTCAAACCTTATACAAAAATTTAAACTAAAAAAATGTTTATCAAACTAAATGTGAGTTGTAAAAACCTACAAAACGTAAATGTAAAAATTCATGCCAATGGATCGTAAAGGTTTCCAAAAATTTGACATGGAAAGCATTAGTGGCTAAAGAAAAGCAAGAATAAACTAATATCAACTGATAACCTTTCTTAATTCCATGATAGTAGTGAAAACATATCCAACAGATAGAGGGCACATATTTCTTAATGCTACAATGTTAATGCTACAATGATCCTGAATCTTAAGTATTTTATATCTTCTAATTCTGTATAAAATTTTCCTGAACAGGATATTTCTATAAAGAACATATTTAAGTTAATAGTCAATAGGAGGAGCATATGAATTAAGCTCCTCTTTAGTATCTAAGAAAAAAGAAAAAGAAAACTCACTAATATGACCATAATATAAAAAGATGACACAAAATATAGTAATGCATTTGTGGAGAAATTCATATACTCCGCATAGCAGAATGATTTGTGTAATACTGCAATCATTTTACCAAGCAAGTTTTCAAGTCTTCAAAAGGTCAAAGAGAATTGTATATGTTCTAGCCATTACACTTCTTCTTTTTTTTTTTTTTTTGGGTGTGGTCGTGGTGCCTGAACTCTGGGCCTGGACGCTGTCCCTCAGCTCTTCAGCTCAAGGCTAGCCCTCTACCACTTGAGCCACAGCACCACTTCCGGCTTTTTTCTTTTTGCTTATGTGGTGCTGAGGAATCGAACCCAGGGCCTCTGGCATGCAAGGCAAGCGCTCTACCACTGAGCCACCTTCCCAGCCCCTAGCCATTACACTTCTATATATGTATTAAAGAGAAGTAAAAAACTTGTATGGATCGGGGATGTAGTTCATTGACAGTGCACTTGGACAGTATGAGTGAGAACCTCGAAATAATTCCCCAAAACAAATTTTGAAAAGATACCCTATAGAAGATATATGCAGGACAAATTCCTGTAACTCAATTTTATATGTATTTTAATATCTGTTCTAAAATTTATAGGATTTCTATTTGAAGAAATGCAAGTTTGTGAAAATTAGGCTTGGAAAACCTATGATTGTACAATTCACTTCCAAAGCACTAAAATGTATACAATGAAAGGAGATAATATATTGCATGTGAATTTCATGTCAAAAAACGAACTTTACAACTTTGGCTGGGGGAAAGGGAGGGGAGAATAGGGAAGGGGAGGGAACAGGGAAGGGGGGCAGAGATGGGAATGGATAGGAAGGTGAAACAAAGGAAGAGGCAAAAATGGTTGATAAGAAATGTACTCATTACCTTGCTCATGTAATTGTAACTCCTCTGTACAGCATTTTCACAATAAAAAATGAAAAAAAATCTTGCTAGTATGTATTCTTTAAAAGATCTTATAAATATCTTCCCTGTGTCATTTGTAGCATCAAACATTACTTAAGCACACAGAAAAGGCATAGTACTTCACATTAGTGGATCCAGTTTTTGATCTTGAGAAAGTAGAATTTGTAAGAACCTATGACAACTCACAGCCATATTTTCATGAATACTTTCATGTAGCTAGAACTAGTTTACTAAAATATTCACTTGGAAAATATGTACTAAAATATCCACGTAGTAAGCTTTTCTGTTTTATTTCTTGGTATTTCATTTATGTATGTTTTTCTCTATTTTCTTTATCCATTTATCTGGCTTCCCAATCCTTCTTACTCTTCTCTAAAATATTGTTTAATTTGTACGTTTGTTCTAGTTTTCCTACACTCAGACTGAACTCTTTACCCTGAGATTTTCACATAAATGACTTTGCCTCAGATAATTGCTTACTTTTAGTTGAGTGCTTCTCAACTTACTGTATGCCCCAGGTCACTTTAATACCATTCTATTCTGCTTTATATATCTTATGACATTTGCAATGAAGTCAATCTGCTTATTTCATTTTTCTCTCCATTTATTAAAGCACTGGGTTTAGGAGATTTGGGGACACATCTCTTGTTCATTTCTGTAGACGCAGCAGATAAGACTCCTCCAGAGATAGACCCAGAATTCCTGCTTACGGATACTGGACATTCTGTCTATATCAAAGGCACAATTTTATGTATCTTCCAAGATTTGGTGTATTACAACTGAGAGTCCTAGAGACTTCTTACATCTTTTCACATTTGATAACCAAAAAAATGTGATACCATAGATATTAGCAAAATTTGTTTAACACAATGTTTCTGTATCCACTTTCTGGCCATGTATGGTAAATCAGGTCTAGCCTGAAAGGAACACTTCCTTTGTGTTTCCCAGAATTTTAATTATTTACCTGACTTTATTAATTTTATCAAATGCTACAAAGTTTAAGAGACAACATATTATTTCATCCGATGATGATTCTTCAACTGATTACAGTTGTTCACTTTTGGTACACCGATGGAATTTATCATTTATCATAGACAATTGTTTATTCTGAGGATATCTCTTTCTCTTCACAAAGTCTGCCCAGAATTATCACTTCGTTCAATTCTCACGCTCATATACTTTTGAAATTCTATTATTTTGTTTCCACTATCTGGATTTTTCTTTCTCTCCATGTGATGATGTCAATGCTCATCTTTCAGTCTTAATTAAATAACAACTATATTATAGTTATGAACAAATTCTCTCTTCCTAAGTATATGCTACACATTTTGACATTATATGATATACTAGTAATTGTATTATATATATATATATATATACACACACACACACACACACATATATATATATATGCACACACACATATATATACCTTTTTCTGTTGGGAGTACAATAGACTTGTGTGGATAATTATTAATCATCTTCACTTACTCATACAAATTATCACAGACTGAATGAACTATAACACAAATTCATATCCTCATATAAACCCTGAACATTCAAAATCAAACCTATCAGCAGTGTTAGTTTCTTCTGGACACTATTTGAGAAGATCCAATTGATCCTGCTCAACTCATTTCTGGTGGTATTCTGACAATCTATTGCATTCTTTGCCTTGTAAAGACACCATGACATCTGCCTTTCTCTTTGAGTGTATACTTTTGTCCAAATATTATTTATATTAAGACATTAGTCCCACTGGATTAGGGGTCTTCCATACTTAGGAATGACTTCCTCTTAACTGAATTTTCAATGTCACTTTTCCCAGGAAACAAAGGAGGAGGCAAAAATGCTTGATAAGAAATATACTCATTACCTTGCTCATGTAATTATAATGCCTCTGTAAGATATTTTCACAATAAAAAACTTATTAATAATAAAAAAATAAAATAAAATCTCAATCATGGGCATTGGCAGTTTAGGACTTCCACATAAAATATATAAAACAACTTAACTAATTCCAGTGGTATTACAGAAGATAGTAATGCAACAAATTACATGTTTGTTTTTTTCATGAAACTACTTAAAATAGTTTAAGTGACAACAAAGCAGTCTTAAACTAACAGTATTCTTAGCATAATGTTTTATTCCAGTATGTACCAATCTATTACTTAAGAAAATGTATTTAGCTCCCCTGATTTATTTGTTTTATAAAAAAGTGTTATAGGTTTTTTTTTAATTTTTATTTTACTAAGCATATAGTTTCTGCAGAATTCTAAGTTCTTTCCCTTTAGAATACTCTAAGGGCTTAACTTTAATTGAAATACTTTATAGTCAATGGTTTAGCAGACTTCCGGTGACTTCCACTAAATACTAGGTTCTTATTTATGTCTATATTCGTGCTAGTACTAAGGTTTGAAATAAAAACCTTGTACTATTGCTTGGCTTTTTCCACTCAAGGCTGGTGCCTTACCACTCATCCAAACTTCCACATCCAGCTATTTGCTAGTTATTGAGGATAAGAATTCTGAGGACTTGAGGATTTGTCTGCTGGAGCTGGTTTGTACCCTCATCCTTGGTTCTCATCCTCTTAATAGTCACGATTATAGATGAGAGACACTATGACCTGGCCGCTATTCTTTTTTTTTTCCTGTCGTGGGGCTTGAACTCTGGGCCTGGGCACTGTCCCTCATCTCTTCAGCTCAAAGGGAGCAATCTACCACTTGAGCCACAGTGCCATTTCTGGTTTTTTGGTTAATTGCAGATAAGAGTTTCACAGCTTTTCCTGCCCAGGCTGGCTTTGAACAATGATCTTCAGATCTCAGCCTCCGGAGTAGCTAGGATTACAGGCATGTGCCACCAGCACCCAGCTAAGCTTGAAGATTTTTATTTGTCCTAGACATGGGCTTGAACTCAGGGCCTGATCCCTGTCCTTGAGCTTCTTTTGCTCCACGCTACCATTCTAATACTTGAGCCATAGCTCCATTTCTGGCTTTTTGATAGTTTATTGATAATAAGAGTCTCATGGACTCTCTTATCTGGTGTGACTTCAAACCATAATCCTCAGATCTCAGCCTGCTAAGTAGCAAAGGTTATAGGTATGAGCCACCAACACCTGGCTAGATTTAAACTTTTATATTAAGTTATACAGTTTAAAAAATCCTACTACCAAATCCTAGAACATACCTCTTTGAGATTTTGAATAATTTCACCTATTTTGTCCTTTATGCTACATCTGAATTTTTTAATAAAACCTCTCCTTTCATTCAGATGATTTTGTTGATAGCTGAACTACACTGTGTAATAGGGGCCAGAATATTGAAATCATGCAACTCTTGATTTACCTAGTCTAGCGTTCAGTTCTTTTAGTCTAATTTTTATCAATCTCAACTTCCATTCACAAACTCAGCTTTGAAAATGCACATTTTTCATTGCATTAATAGTGAAAATTTTAATTTCGTAACCTGGACATTTTTTGAAACATCTTTCACAGCTCTGCCAGCTAAATAACTATCTTTGTAAACATGAAACTTCTGACGTGTGAAAGCTGTCTTCCAATTCTGACGTCTGAATAGGCAGTTATACAGCTTAATCTCTGATAAATTTTCTATGTCAGAGGTCAATGTGCCATATCTTAATTTTATGAAAGTTTCTCCTTTCTTTTAAAAACTTTTATGCTATGTTTTAAACTGAGTGAAATTCCATAGCCTATTTTATTAACTTCAGAGCTCTTACAGATTGTAGGTGCAATGCTAGAAAATGTAGACAATTAATTATCACTGTCTCCAACTAGAGGTTTTGTTTTATTTGCAAAACCTAGAAATACTATCATTTCTCCCCATCATTTACATTCTTTCTCATGTATATCATTTGTACACTGAAATGACACCTATGTTTTCACACTCTGTTGCTTACAAGTAAAAATAGATGCCTGAAATATTAGGTGTCAGTTGAACAAAAGTGTAAAGGTAATAATTCTAAGAAAGACAGTCTTATTTTGTAATGAGGCCTAATTCATGAGGATACCTTCAAAGCATGTGTTTTTGTATAATTACCTCTGAATATTAGGAAATTATGATTTGCTACAGCTGAAAGCATGCATAATGTACATATTTAGAAGTTGGAGAAGCAAACATATGTCTTCATGTTGTCAAGATGAATAGAAAAAAAACACAAAAACCCACAAAATCAAAATATAGATAACTCACCCAGAAATACTTTTCAAAACAACTTTAAAGCCATCAGGGTAGAATTAGTGTTAGAATCTATAAGGATTAATAGTGATATTTTCTGCAAATTTGCATAGTAGTTAATTATCAAATATTTATATTTAATAAATATCTTTTTTCATACATACAAAAAGTCAATAGCTTTACAACAAAGGACTCAATATCATTGTTACAGCAATATAAATAAATATACACATGAATTTTTTCTCCGACCTGTTAGGGAGAGTATAATTAATAACTCAGATGACAACTGTTGGTAAGGGTATAACAGAATGGAGGTTTTGCACACTCTTCATGTGAATATAAATTGGTATCACCATTTGAAAACATTATGGAGACTTCAATAAATTATTCATAATTCTAATATACAGCAATTTTGTCTATGAGTACATTGCCAAGAAAATGAACTCAACATTTTGAAGAGCCATGTGCACCTTCACTTCCATTTTTATATTATTTTTTGAAACCAAGAAATGGAAATAGACTGTCCTGATTGATTACTGAACCAATAAAAATATATTACATATATGTATACATATATACATTTATGTATAAACACATATGTATATTATATGCATATCACTGGAATATTATTCAGACAAAATGAGAGAAATTCTGTGATATTACAATATTTGAAATCTAACAAATTTATTCTCGCAATAAGAGAGATAATTGTGGTTATCATGGTTAAGGGGATGGTGAGGTATTTCTCAATGTAAACTTCAAGTCATAGGATGAATGAGTTTTGGGAATCTGTGTACAGAATGACTAAAGCTATAGATTCTATTTGAATACATTTATCTTTAAGAATACTAGAAAAGTTAGTTTCCTCCTTTATTAAAAAGTGTAATATAGTTGATACTTGCTTCCATTATTCTTTGAATTATCTTATGACTTCTTTCTGGGAGCTTGATGATGGATATGATTTTATATGAGACCATCAATTATTCTTCAGAAAAATAATTCTAGAGTTTTGATACACCAAGTAAACTAGTTTTGCCATATCTAATTCAGAAATGCATGTACTTTCTCTTAAATAAGTTTTAATAATCATAATGAGACATTAAATTTGTTTCAATCTATATTGTAAAATATCAGGAAAGAGAGTAGAAACATATAATTGTAACACTGGATCCTAAGTATGTTGGATAAAGTAGAAAGATATTAGTTTAATTTACCTCTCTCTATATATCCCTCATTTTCAAAACCAGATATTTTCAGAAATAATGAATGTGTTTGCTGACTTTTAATATGCTTGGAAGCTAAAATCAGAACCAAAATCACTCAATATTAACTCTTCTCGCCAGAAATACCATTAAAATGTTTAGCTTACAAAAATAATTTAAGGAAACATAAGTCGCCAAGCATGTTTCCTATGTTTTCAAAAATGCCTCAATATGAGGAATGCAAATTTTACTAGCGGAAACAATCATATACAATTATGACATCTTCTTAAAGGAAAATACATCTTTATGAATAAATGCAAAACTCATTTATTGAATATCTGCTGAATGTCACAATGTGCTCTACTAAAGAATCATAAGAGAATTGGAAGTTCTTTCAGAGAAATCTGTTTATTGTTGTTGTTGTTGCTATTTGTTTTCCTTTAAATTTTTCCTGTCAGTCCTGGGTCTTGAACTCAAGGTCTTGGCTTTGGCCCTAAATGAATTCTGTTCAAAGCTATCACGCTATCATTTAAACCACAGCTTCGCTTTCAGGTTTTGTATTTGTTTTTTTTTTTTTTTGAGTAATTAGTTGGAGATAAGAGGCCCATGAACTTTCGTCCCCAGTCTGGCTTCAAACCCTGATCCTCAGATCTCAGCCCCAGGGAAAATGAAGAATGCAGGCATGAGTTACTGGCAGCCAGCCGTTATTATTTTTTCACATAACAGTTGTCCATCCTAGTTTGAATGGCTTTTCAGTAAATCATGCTATTAAAATGCTGTGAATTTTTTCCTCTCATATTTGTAATAGTAAACATATGCTTCTTTTGGTATATTGATGAATTAATGTCTTTAATACAAGTTACGTACAATGGATATACAACACCGTTTCAAGGTGTTTAATGTTTTCATAAATTTCTATCATATCATTTCATGGTGAACTGTATAAATTTTTCTAATTATAAACCATCCTTGTTAATAAAGTGCCTGAATTATTTAACAAGTTGGACAAAGAATTAGCCAAGGAGGGGCCAGCTGATCAACTTTTTAAATTATTAAACATAAGGGTACTTGTGCAAAATTCAAATTTTATTTTACTCAGTTTAGGCATTAATAATACATAATACAAAAAAGCCACACTCAATTCTTTTCTTCTAAATACGGAGTCTGTTTCAATAAAAAAGATCTGTGGTTTGATGCCGAGAGTCTTTTGTTTGGTTATTATGTTACTATTTGATTGTTCTTTCTTCTTATTTAAATATTTAATGAAAGGTTTTATGAATCTTGTGTCCTTAGGCTTTGAAGCAAAGGACATAATTTAAAGCATCTAATAAGTAAATAAATGTCAGAATACTGAAAAATCATAGGATATGCAAAATATATTAAAAGTAGTTTTAATAATAGAACAACAGATTGTACTTTTCTCTTGAGATGATGAAGTATACAAAATGAGATTGTACTATAATTTAAAGTCAAGACTATGAAATTCTAATTGCATACTTATGTCCTTAGTTGTTTCTCAAAAATAACCGAAGCATTATAAAAATTGTCCCACTAGATATTTAAATAATTTACTAAATGACTAATTAATACATACTAAGGAGACTGAATACATTGAAAATTTTAGTAATAGTCAAAATTGTTTTATGTTATAAACATGAAGTGTTTGTGCTAATGATTAGAAATCTGTCAATACTGAGTTAGTTTTTTAATTTAATTTCTGCACACATATTGGTATGAACTCTGAACCTCACATTCTACGCTTTCTTGCTCAGGCATGATAATTTAACCCTTGAGCCATACCTTCAGTCCAGAATTTTGTTGGTTAACTGGAGATAATGTTTCTCATGCTTTTGCTACCTGGACAATGTTAGGTCACTATCCTCTGTAGCTCAGCCTATTCAGTAGCTGTGTTATATTTATTTTAACCGACTAATTAGTTGTAGTATGTCAAATTTTCTCTTTAAATTACCCAAATCTTATCTCCTTTCGTACATTAAAAAAGATTATAGGGGGCTGGGAATGTGGCTCAGTGGTAGAGCACTTGCCTTGCATTCCTGAGGCCCTGGGGTCAATTCCTCAGCACCACATAAGCAAAAAAGAAAAAAGACGGAAGTGGCGCAGTAGTTCAAGTGGTAGAGTGCGAGCCTTGAGCTGAAGAGCTGAGGGACAAGAGTTCAGGCCCCATGACCGGACCCTCCCCCCAAAAAAAAGATTATAGGAATTTTTAGAATCCAAATTAAGCTTAATTTTACATTTTGTAAATGAAAGTCATAAAAATTTCTGTTTGCCCATTTGTTAGGAAATGGAAAGACTTGGAAAAAATTATATTAAGTGAAGTAAGCCAGCCATAAAGAAACATAGGCCCCATGGTTTCCCTTATTTGCAACTACTTGTATATGTCTGAGTCAAGCAGAAAAGGTCAGATAAGTTGATGTTAGGTGAAATGAACCCCAAGATAAATATTCAAATGTTTTTTTTTTCCTTTCATGCGATTGTTTCTAACATATTTAGAATATAATTTTTATGTTGCTTTGTGTGTCCCTCCCACATGGTATAACCCCTGCTTTCACTGTATTTGATGTTGGTATAATTTGTGGAGGGGAAGAGAAAAGACAAATTCTTTAAATAGGGATACAGATGGACCCATTGCAACATTGAGACATACAAGTTGTTATGTCGAAAAACAAACTTTACAACTTTGGCCAGGATGGAGGTGGCAGGGGAGGGAGGGGAGACTTGTGGGAGATTTTGGGGAGTGAGGGGGGGAGATGGGAAGTGATAGGAAGGGGAAACAAAGGAAGAGGCAACAATGCTTGATAGGAAATGTACTCATTATCTTGCCCATGTAATTGTAACTCCTCTGTACAGTATTTTCATAATAAAAAAATTGTTTCATTCCGTCCTTCTTTCTCACAAAAATTGAGGTAACTCAGTTTTACAAAGGGTTTTAATTGAGAGGTTGGCTATGTGGTTATTTATTCTAATTTTTTTCCTTCAGAGTTATGTGGCACCACGCACATATTCTAGGTTTTTCAAGATTTGCATTGAGGTTTGAGTGCTCCACTTTAGTATACTGTTTATATTTTTTACTCTAGAGTTGTACAAAGAATAAATATAGCAGCATAATTGTTCCTTTGTACCTAAGAAGGTTAATAAGGTGGGTTTCAGTGACTCAAACTGATTATCCTAACTACTCAGGAGGCTGAGACCTAAGGATCTTGGTTCAAAGCCAGCCTGGACAGGAAAGTCTGTGAGACTCTTATCTCCAATTACCTACCAGAAAACCAGAAGTGCACTGTGGCTCAAGTGGTAGAGAATTAGCCTCGAGCTGACGAGCTCAGGGACAGTGCCTAGGCCCAGAATACAAGCCCCATGAAAGACCAAAAAAAAATGGTTACTGTACCGTATGTGTAGCCAGCACCCATCAAATTACAGATGATGCATTAACCTTTTGGAAAACTTTCTCCTCATGCATAATGATAATGAATGTTATTTCTGGTATGCAAGTCTACCCTTAAGTAATTCTGGCTTGGCCATGAGCCTTAAATCTTGGATGAAAATAATGATTTCTCCCAGGCATAGTCCTTGTATGTATGGCTACGTTTATGAGAGTTGAGTATTGTGTAGATAAAGAATGCTTAATACAGAAACTGGTAAGCACTCAGGATACGTAAAATTTTATTATGGAAACTTTGATAGTCAAAATACAGAAATCAAGATGCATTACACATTAGGAATTAAACTACAAAATGTGAATGTTTTATTTTATTTCCCCAATGACACTCAAACTACAGTCAACATGAAAAGACAACATTATAATTGAATGATTATAAAAAATATATTATATTATAAACAATAATAAAAATATTAAGAAGACAGAAAATCACAGGTTTTGGTATTCTGCATACCTACCTGTTTTAAGTACAACAACAAAAAAATTAAGCCTAACAGAAACAACATGTTTTATTATTTTTAGTGGTATAGCAACAATTTCAATATAAAAATCTATTCAAGTTGAAAAAAATAGAAGTTACCAGTCCATATTATCTGCTAGCATAATTTTATTATTTGTAATAAATACATTACTAATGTCAAAAACTCAATCTCACTCAATTGCGTTTATACTGAAGAATGATAGCTAGCTATCATTGAATATATTTAGGATTGTGAAAGACAAATAAGACTATTAACATATCCAAAGAGAAATATGACTTTTGGGCTTGCTACAGCAATGCTTATGTAAATGGAGGAAAGATTTTGGACTTAAATAGGTTGAGAAAGAAGACAATAGTATCTCATTCTTGACTTCTGAATTAACATACACTTAAGAGAATGAAGGCAAAGAATGTCAAAAAGGTCCTGACTGGATGGTTGGTATCAATTGGAGTGGGGAAGAGTAACAGGAGAGGGTATAGGAGGGTGAATATGGTTAGAATATTTTAAGTACCTATGTGAAATGGAAAAATAAAGAAGTAAGTTTGGGAAGGGCGAGCAGCACCGAAAGACAATGATGCTTGTGATGAATCAGATCAAGGTATACTATCTACATATATGGTCTTGTCAAAAGGAAATCCCTTCTATAACTAATTGATATTAACAAAAATTGGGGAACAGAGAGCATCTCAATTAGCAAATATCGGCATGCCAATGATAGTGGTTTTATTGTTATCTCTAGTGAATCGTACAAGATTAAAGCTCGTACAAGTTATTTAACAAAGAGTTGTACAAATGCACTGTGGTTAAAGTATAGTCTTTTGACCAGTTCTGGGCTTGATCTCTTCCTGGCACTGTCCTTGAGCTTCTTTTGTTCAATGCTAGCACTCTACCATTTAAACCACAGCATCACTTCTGAATTTTTCTGTTTATGTGGTACTGAGGAATCAAACCCAGGGCTTCATGCATGCTAGGCAATTCCACTATCACTAAGCCACATTCACAGCACCAATGACTGTCTTTTTTTAAAACATTTTTTACCACATGTTCTGACAGTTTTATGTGACCTTGTTGCTACACGTGAAGATAGCATGGTAAATCATTTGATTGGGATGAAGGTTCCTGTTCAAAAAATATAAGAGCTATGTTAGCAAGTTGAGGGATAAAGTTTAAAAGAGGTACCTACGATAAATATAGTTTTGCTGATAGCTTTAGTGTGGTCTTGTTTGTGATCATGGGGGTAAAAGCCCAAAAGTGTGATTGCTGGGTCATAGGGGAGCTCTTTGTGGAGTCTTTTGAGGGAATTCCATACTGCTTTCCAAAGTGATTGAACAAGATGACACTCCCATCAACAATGCAGTAAGGTTCCCTTCTGTCCACATCCCCTCCAGCATCTGTTGTTATTAGAGTTCTTGATTATAGCCATTCTAATTGGGGTGAAATGGTATCCTAACGTAGTTTTGATTTGCATTGCTTTTATGGCTAGGGAGGTTGAGCATTTCTTCATGTGTCTATTGTCCGTCCTTCTTTCTTCTTCAGAGAAGTTTCTCTTTAAGTCTTTAGCCCACTTATTTATTGGGCAGTTGTTTCTTTGAAGATTTGTTGTTGGAGGATTTAATTTTTTGAGTTCCAAGTATATTTTAGATATGAGACCCTTGTATGTTGTATGGCTAGGGAAGATCTCCCAATCAATGGGCTTTATATTAATCTTGTTAGCTATGTCCTTTGCCATGCAGAAGCTCTGCAATTTTATGCAATCCCATTTGTCCAACCTTTTTTTGATTTGTTGTGTTTCTGGTTCTCTATTAAGAAAATTTCAGCCTGTGCCAAGGAGACCTAGGGTTTCTCCTATTCCATCCTGTAATGTTTTCAGAATGTCTGGTTTGACTCCGAGGTCTTTGGTCCATTTGGAGTTGATTCTATTGGAGTGTGATATATAAGGATCTAACTTTAGTTTTCTACAAGTAGTTAACCACCAGCACAACTATATTTATTGCAGCATTATTTACCATAACTAAGATATGGAACCAACCCAGATGCCCCTCAGTAGATGAATGGATCAAGAAAATGTGGTATATATACACAATGCAATTCTATGCTTCCATCAGAAAGAATGACATTGCTCCAATTGTTAGGAAATGGAAAGATGGAAAAAATTATATTAGTGAAGTAAGCCAGGCCCAAAGAAATATAGACCCCATGGTTTTCCTTATTTGCAATAACCAGTGTATGTCTTGAGTCAAGCAGAAAAGGGCAGAAAAGTTCATCTTAAGGCAATAAACCCCAAGAAATGTAGTCAAATGTTTTTGTTTTCTTTCTTGCGATTGTATCTTACATATTTATAAAATGATTTCTTTGTAGCTTTGTATGTCTGTCCCCCATCGTATAACCCCTGCTTTGACTGTATTTGATGTTGGTATAATTTGTAGAGGGGAAGGGAAAAAACAAATCATTTAAATATGGATAAAGGTGGACCCATTGCAACAATGCGTCGTTATGTAGAAAAATGAACTTTACAACTTTACTGGGGGTGAGAGGGTTTCTAGGGAGGGCAGGGTGGGGGTACAGGAAGGGTTGGGAAGGGGAAACAAAGGAGGAGGCAACAATACTTGATAAGAAATGTATTCGTTATCTTGCATGTAATTGTAACCCCTCTGTACAGTATTTTCTCAATAAAAAAATTAATTATAATTAAAAAATTAAAAAAGAGGTAACTACAAAGCTAAACAATGTGATTCACACATTCACATTCCAAATATAAAGACACAACACTGGACATGTGCATGTATTGTAGTACCCAGATTCTTGGAGGCCCCCGTAGACCACCAGAGACCTTGGACAATGCAAGTGGCAAAGAGTCGTTTATTAAGGAACTCACGAGCACGGACCTCATGCACACCGTTGTAGGGGTGTTAACAAGAAGCCCTGAACACAGGGTTACAGCACTTTTTATACATTTTAAGGTAGGGGCAGGGCCCCGGTAAACACTCACAGCAAACCACTATGCCACACGGGAAATTTTGTAACACTGTAAAATTATTGGCGTGGGGTGACTCAAGGGGATGGTTGCTTTGGATGATAAGGGTTAGGGGGAATTCCCATAGTTACAGGCTTGCGATTGGTTGACATTTGGCCTAGTTTGCTGGTCCTGCCAGATGGTCATTATCTCGGGGTCCAATTCCCAGAGGAGGATCCGGAATATGTGTTAGCCATTGTTCCCGACTCTGGGAATGTCTGGGCCCGAGGTCAGCAGTTAGTTTTCTATTATGGCAGTTACATTCTTTAGAGTTTGTGGACACAGACCTATCTTTATACTTTAACATTAGCAAAAGCAAGTTACAGAAGCGAAGTCAGCAGTTAGTGACTACAAAATGGTGAATATAATTTTTAGTTCTTCAGTTCTTCATTCCCCCCTTTTCTAGAGCATCAGGGACCAATCATGGTCCTCTAATTGGCACAATCTTTTATATTTACAGTTTGGTATTGAGATCTCAGAACTAATAGATGGACTGCGCTGATCTTTTTCTTTTACAAAGGACACCAGTGTGTTGAGTATACAAGATCCAATTGTGACAAAATTAACAGTACCAAAGGCCCTTACATTTTTTTCTTCCACCAGTCCTGAGTCTGTATATCACAGCTAATTTAATACCAGCTATATTCATAAGCTGCAATTTCAAGACATACTCATACCATTTGCTACATACTTATACTTTTTGAGGTTTGTCTTCTTTTTTTCTTTTTCAAACATTTAAAGACAATCCTTACTTTTCATATCCTTTCTTATCCAGAGGATACCAATTTTCCCCCAATTCCTTTCCCAAGGCTTTCTTTACCACCCTCCTCTTCTTTTCAGTTAAGAGTAAGGCTGGGGTCTCATTTACTACCTCCATTGATAACACACTCAGGTTATTACCATACCAGAGCCAAACCAGGCTGTGACTGTAGAGTGGATTTCCAGTCACTATGCACTGAAGTGCCTAAGATAAGCAAGCCAGTGATATCCTTGTCCCCAATATCTACTGTGGGAATAGAGAGGGTTTTTGGATATCACTCAAAAGAATGTCCCACAGATCTTAGTTTTAGCAGCTTTTAACAAGGATGCAGTCTCAAGTGATGGAACCAGGCAGGAGTTCAGTCTACTTTTACCACGGTGGAGGTGGTCTCGGTAATGACATAGATTTCCTCCAGGTGACTGTGAGGCTGTCTTCAAACTCTACCCATTAGGATATGCAGCAACAGCAGCAGCAGCAGGATCTCCCAGTGGCTCCAAGGGACTGTCACACCTCATGCTGCACTGTAAATTCCTACACAGACTGGTTTAGGATACACTGCATAGGCTTGACAGGCTTTGATCCTGCTGGTATTTAAGACCTTTAAACAATAGCCCAGGACAATTTACCAAAATTACAACTTTTTTATTAACCAGATATTTTTGTAAACAGACACAGAAGGCTTATTCTTGTAACCATCTCCTACAGATGCAGTCTCCACACTTGCACACCTGTTAACATTATTTTTTATGCTTTTTTCAAAAAAAATTTTTTATCTATTTTGTCTCGTTTTTCTCAAACTGACTCTGGACTCTTGATCTTAACAGGGGGTTGATGGGTGAAGGTCCATCTTCTGTAACTTCTTCAAGCTGACTTCAGGGGCGTTGATCCTACCTAGCCAGGAACCTATACCCTTAGCCTATTTTACAAAGAGGCTATCAGGGTTAGATGTCATTAAGAACAATATTTTAACTTTTGACAACTGCACAGACCTTTTTTCTGGCTACAGCAGTGTAGCTTGTTTAGCACTCTGGTTTGCAAAAGCATCTTTCTAGATGGCTTAGGAATGTGATCTCTAATGATCCCAACAATGCCTAAGTTATCTTTGCAGGCCTCTAGACAGATATCAGTAGAAATACACTCTCAGGTTTACAAACTTTTTCTGAGCATATGAATTTCATGTAGCTGGTGTCATCTCACTAGTTACTGCCAATTAGAGCTTTTGGCACATAAAGGGGTTGAGATTTAAACTATTCCCCACATTTTGTAACATTAGCTTTTCCTATCACAGAGGACTGGCAAGTTCCTGTTCCTTACAAGGTAGTCATTAGGCATGCTTACAAACTATCTTTCCATGACCTCCCGGCTCTGACCAGTTTTGAAGGGCCACACACAAATGACTCTAGGATCTGACATTTCTGCCATCCAAGCAGTGGCTTACTGCCTGTAGATGTTCCTCCATTGCTTTTGTCCCAGGAGTGTCTTCTCCACATTGGGATAAATGCCTCATTGGCATTTCCCTTTAGCTGGTCGCTGGACTTGAACTCGGGGCCTGAGCGCTGTCCCTCAGCTCTACAGTTCAAGGCTAGCACTCTGCCACTTTGAGTCCCAAAGCATATCTGCTTGCTCTTTCAGCACTCCGCTGGCTGAGTAGAGGTGACAATCTCACAGGGATCTTTTTCTGCCCGGGCTGGCTTCGAACCAGTTTCAGATCAATGAGTCTTAAAAAAGGCCATCTTACTCCAATTAAAAGGAGAAGGTGGTCAACATAGAAGTAGCTTTTAAGCATGTGCTTACCTGAAAATTATTAAAAGTCAAAGTTACATCTAACAAACTTGTAAGAATCCTCTGTGCTTTGCTCTGGGCTTTGCTGGAAACGGTTAAAAAAAAAAAAAAAAAACCTATAAGAGCAATCTAGAATAGCAATTCTTTTGGTAATCCTAATTTTTTCTTTGTGCACTTTGAGACAAATGTTAAAAACAATTTTACTTTTAAATTTTATATCCAAAATCCATTCCTAATTTTTAAGCTTCTTATTAATCTCCTTTACTATTTTATACTTTAGTTTTCATTTGCATTTTGAAAAGATCCCTTGAAATCTTGAAGCCAAGTGTCACTCATTGCCTCTTGGCTGCTTGTTTTAAAACAGATACACATTAAAAATCTTGAACTCAAATGACAATTTTTTCCTTAATGCAAAAATTACAATCACCATAACTGTACCAAAAAGGTAGGCTTAACACCTTTATAACTTTTAAAAAACATCCTAATTGTAGAACATAATTGAAAGCAAGTCACATTATACAAATAAACTTTTTAACTCTCTTTTTAAGTCCAAGGGGCAGTTTTAGCAATACTACAGATCATCACATCACTAATTTTAACCATAATATTTCCAGTGTCTATCTACAGGGAAAAGGGACAGAACAAAGATGGGCCACTTGGCTCTTCCTATGGAATGGGCACGTATCCAATCTGACTCTTTAGGGTTAGATGAACTGCATTTGTGCCAGCTTGCCCTCTTTCACCATGCATGGATTCCTCCCAGGGCCTGTCCCACCATGCATGACCAGCTGAACTGCACTTCTGCCTGCTCACCCCTCACCCCTAAAAATAGGTCTTCTGTTGGCTTCTACGTTCTTCCCTTTTCTTATCTCTTGGTTCTCGAATGAAATACACAGTTTTAGACAGACAGAAGAGGTAACATCTTTGACAGTGTTAAATTAACCTTTACACTTAAATTTCTAATATTTATCCCCAAATTTTAGCCAAGGGAACTGAATCCCAAACTGCCAATGCATTTTTGTTAAGCCAGATAACTTGCTTACACTATAAACACTCTTATGCATTCTCAAATACCAGATTTTCTATTTTTCAAGGTAAAGAATCCTTAAAAAGTCATTTAAAACACTATGAAGATTCTTTAAAATTTTGTTAATGTCCAAACCTCATAACCTTTTACATTTTAAATTTAAACTCACCCTATTGTTACAGCATGCTGACAATTCTTATCTTCGAACATGTTTACAAACACATACAAAACACTTATACAGATCTTAAAGCACGCATAAATCAAAATCAGGTGTACGTACACTTTCTAAAGTTTTTAAACAAAAAATTAAGACACTATTTCTTTTAAACTAGGTACCTTTGTTGGGCTTCATTTTCCCAGAGCTTGCTTGTTTAGCAAGGCAATTCACTAATCATTCTTTTGAATCCCTTCTGTTGGAGGAGAACTGGTGAAGGGGTCACCTGAAACTAAACTGGCCTGATTTTTTTTTACCCAATTTTAGACAAGAGCACTTTACAAATTGTTAAGCTGTCTGGAGCAGCTGAAAGTCCAGACCAGGCTCACTGCTATCTACACCCCTGCTTCTCCTCCAGCAGCCTCCACTAGAAGAAGGTGCAGCCTGAGGCTTGTCCATGCCCCACCTCTTGGCTGCTGTAACACAACGGGGGGATTTAGCAGGTCTGTGACCAAGCCCAGTGGGAGGCTGGAACTTTTATTCCACCAGAGATGTTCAAATAAATAACAAAAACAGATAAACACAAAAACCAAGGACCACATTTAAAACTGGTACCAATTCTAAAACAAGACAAGACAAGAACTGAAGGCTGAGTTGGGGACTAATGGGAACCAGTTTATACTTACCAGAACTCTGTACTGCTCCCACTCAGCAAGCTGAATCCAGAGTCTGCTGAGTGAGCCTGCCACATTCACCCAGAACTTCCCCACCTCAGAAAACATAAAGGAAACACACACAGTGATGTAAACAAGACAGACAAGTGGCTACAAAGACAAAATCAGGTCTCAGTGAACAGGGTGACATCTCACCACTTACCAGGGGACTCAAACCCCCTCTACTCATTCCAGAGAATTTTTCTTTTTAGATTCTTCTGAGATTTCCAATTATACTCAAATTATACTCCCTCTCTTTAACCTCTTTGAAATGACCAAGCAGGAGGTTGAGAGGAGTAAGTTTGCTTTGTCCTTGCCCCATTTCTGCATCAAGGAGTGTCCAAATTAGTAAAACTGAGATGAGAAAGAAAAAGAAGTAAATTAAAATTACACACACACACACTGCGTATGGGGATTGGTAATATACGTGTACTTGGTCATACTTTCTTGGGGGAGCGGGGAGTGACCCGGTCCACTGGCCCCAGGGCTGCATACCTAAGATTCAAATTAGAGTTAACAGAAGACATATATGCACACTCAAGACAGACAGCAAGCGTGTCAGGCTGCTGGTCAGAGAGTTTGTCCAGAAGGGCTTCCAACCAGAGAGAATTGGCCAATCATGGGGACTCGAACCCCCTCTACCTGATCTTGAGGACAGCCCCACCCAGGGTTCCAGGGGACGTCCCCCACTGGCCCCTCTGGCAATCTTACAGCGCGTCTGCCAAGACTCTCCGCCAGCCCCAAGACCACACCTGCAGGCTTTCACCAATTCCCGAAATATGAAAGTGGCGCCACGAAAACTCACCGATTTGTTCCTGAGATGACTCACTATGCCGGTATCTGGATAGTCTACAATGAAGGGCTTCCCGGCCAATGTACCAAATGTAGTACCCAGAATCTTGGAGCCCCTGTAGACCACCAGAGACCTTGGATAATGCAAGCGACAAGGAGTAGTTTATTAACGAACTCACGAGCACGGACCTCATGCACACCGTTGTATTGGTGTTAACAAGAGGCCCTGAACACAGAGGTACAGCACTTTTTATACATTTTAAGGTAGGGGCAAGGCCCCGGTAGACATGGTAAAAATGAGGTGTACTTAGTACTGGCAATAGCTAGTGGTCTTGTTTGGCCTTCTAGTGTAGAGAACAGAAGGAAGTAAAATGATGAAATAATAGTTGAGGGCACAGTATGTATATCACATTATGCCATGACAACATATTTGTTCTTAACCTGTAGGCAAAAGAGAAAAGGTACATGCTTCTTATCAAGAATTAATATCACCTCAGCAGTCACTTCTCATTCCTCTTTACAAACAAATGCTGATTTTTTCCCATCACTCAAAACTGTTGGTTTCTGTGTTTACATAGGATGTCTGGTGCTGCAATAGCCAACTTGTGATGATGAACTTTAGCTGGGGAGAATATACCCAATATGGTCAATTCAAAAGATAGTAGGAATATAAATATAAGAAGACAGGCTGGGTGCCAGTGGCTCATGCCTGTAATCCTAGCTAGTCAGGAGGCTAAGATTTGAGGATCACGGTTCAAAGCCAGCCCGGGGAAGGAGAACCTGTGAAACTCTTATCTCCAGTAAACCACCAGAAAACCAGAAGTGGCACTGTGGCTCAAGTGGTAGAGTGCTAGCCTTGAGCTGAGTTGCTAAGGGACATTGTACAGGGCCAGAGTTCAAACCCCATGACCGACAAAAAAGAAAAAAAAGAAGACAGTACTGAGCCATTGAATTAATGAATTCTAGAGTTACCCTTGTGCCATGGTTATTATTATGTGAAATAATAAATCTTCCTATCACTGAAATGAGTTGGACCTTCTATTAATTATACCTAAAAGCAGCCAAAATTATGCATGAGTCCTAAAGGAAAATAAAAGGCACCTAGAAGTAATATGAGAAGAAAAATATAGGTGAAAAATAAAAATAAAGACTAAAATACATTAGGTGCATAGGGCCCTAAAAAATTCTGCCAGGTCGGCAGAAACTCACCTGGAGTTTCAGAAGCTAGCTCCAATTTACATGTAATCATCTAAGTCTATCTGCTATCAAGTTCTTAAAGGCAGTGATCTCTTCCTCTGGGAAGAGGAAGAAAAATGAAAGGGAAATAAAATTGAACAACTGTCTGTGGAGAAACCAGCTGTACATGATCAATTTCCTTCCATGGAATCTCTATTTATCAGAAGGGAATTTCTTTATCAGAAGAAGGTATATGAGGAGGAGACAGGGCAGGGCAGCTTAGAGATGGACAGTGACTCATCTGGGATGGAAGCAAGAGTTAGCATGTGTCAGACACTGAGCCCAAAGCTGAACCTGACTCTGAATCCAGAACCTTCCCAATGCACTATCATGCCAGAAATGAAAGCCAAGCTGCAAGGCCACCAAGAGCTGCTTCTAAGCCATTCTGAACACAAGCTGGTATTTCTGCTATTAATAATAATGGACAGTGAGACCAGGGTGGCCACTGTCCTCTGTTCCTCCTCAAATGGCCATCACCTGAGAGAAAGTACCCACATTCACCCATGTGTCTTACCAGAAACTCCAGATATAGTGGAGCAGAGCACTTGAAAGCAGTAGCCCAAGAAATAAAGCAGATGGCCTGCATCCAAATCCAAGAAATTTAACTCACTGAATTGTCACTGTAGCCTGAGGACACTATCTATTAGGATGAGATCATATAAAACATGGATGAAGGCCCCATCTGACTGTCACTGCCATTAAAACAGTATTGTAGGATGGGTGCCAGTGGCTCATGCCTATAATCGTAATCAGGAGGCTGAGATCTGAGGACCTCACTTTGAAGCTAGCCTAAGCAGGAAAGTCAATGAGGATCCTTATCTCCAATAAGGCAAAAAAAAAAGCCAGAAGTAACGCTGTGACTCAAGTAGCAGAGTGCTAACCTTGAGCAAAAAGCTGAGGGACAACTTCTGGGGTGGGAGTGGAGGGAAGACTTACAACAAGGCCCTCTAGGACAGGTACTCTCGCTTTTGCCCATTTCCTTCAGAGCACTGTAGAGCTCCACCTTACTGACTTGCCTCTCCCTATTTTAACACAGGATATTCACTTGGCCAGTTTTCCAGGGCTACCTGGCTATCTTGTAGCCTCCACAGCAAAGAAGCTTTTTCTCTGGGATTTAACCAAGGTGCCAGTACTGTCTGTGATTGGCTAACTGTGCACATTCCAGAATCAAGGATACCTGGGTCCATCTGGCTTGGCAATCTACTGTTGTGGCTTACAGCATATTGTTCAACACCTCTGTTTTCTTGTAATAGTTCTTACTCATGGGTCATAACGGTCACAATAAAACAACTAATAGGGTTACTTGTATACACACACACACCATGCACACTGCAACAGTACTACAAAGGAAACAAGGCAACTCAACAGGGAGCTTCAGGACTCAACATCTACCACATCCTAAGTATTTCCTGCTTCTTAAGTAACTATTAATATTATTCCTATTTTGGCGCCAGTACTGGAGAGAGAACTCAGAGCTGGGGCACCGAGCCCCACTCAGCTGGGGACTAACCTATCCCTTAGCTTTATCTGCTCGAGGATAGTGCTCTACCATTTGAGCCACACCTCCTGTTCTGCCTTTTTGCGGTTAATTGGAGATAAAGACTGTCCCAGACTTTTCTTTCCAGGCTGGCTTCAAACCAGGACCCTCAGATCTCAGACTCCTGAATTGCTAGGATTACAGTACTGAGCCACCCGCACCTGGCTGCAATCTTTTTTTTTTTTTACCTTGTATGTTTTTTATATCTCTTAGATATGGAGATCAGTAACATCTGCTGCCCTCATTTTTCTTAGCTGCATTTTCTTTTTCTTAGCTCCTTCCTTAAACCATTACTTTTTATTTATTTATTTTTTATTTATTGTTTATTTTTTGTCAGTCATGGGGCTTGAACTCTGGGTTTGGGTGCTATCCCTCAGCTCTTCAGCTCAAGGCGAGTGCTCTACCTCACCACTTCTGGTTTTCTAGTGGTTTATTGCAGATAAGAGTCTCATGAACTTTCCTGCCCAGGCTGGCTTTGAACCAGATCTCAGCCTCCTGAGTAGCTAGAATTACAGGTGTGAGCCACCAGCACCTGGCTCTAAAATGATTTTTGTAGGAACTTCATTTCCTATCTGGTAAGAGGAACAATAATTTCACCTACTAATAAGTAAGTTGTCACAGATAGCAGTCTGAGTATGAGGCCTGGCATATAATGTCTGCTTACTGAAACAGGCATGTCCTGCAAGGGCAGAAAGAGAGGGGGCCAATGAATGGGACTCCAGGAGTACAAGGCATCTCTTCCCTGATCACACTAAGAGCTCCCTGAAGACAGGGATAGAATCCTCAGATTTATTACCCCACATGGACAATAGGCTGATTCTATACATGACTGATGTCACAGAGACCTTAGTACCCAGGACTGATGTCACAGAGACCTTAGTACCCAGGGTAGCTCCTCTGTGCCAGGACAGGAAGGAAGGAAGAGGACAGGGGACCTCATAGACCGGCAGCTCTTGAAGCAGCTCACCAGGGGACAAAATGAAGACAAGACTGTAATGAGGAGACCATCACATCATCTGGAAGCTTCTCCCACCAGAGGTTAAGACTCCAAATATCAGCTCTGACTTTTACCAATCTTGAGATTGCTCCTCATGAGCCTTAGTTTCCTCATCTGTACAAGGTGGAAAATTATTGTCTTGATCAAATACGAGGACAGGGGAACCCTTGTTCCACAGAAAGGGAGAGATTTTTTTTTCTGAAGGTAAAAACTAACCTCCTAGCCAGCTACTAGTGTTTCACACCTGAAATCCTAGCTACTCAGGAGGCTGAGATCTGAGGATTACGGTTTTCAAAAAGCTCAGAAAGAAAGGTAAGTCCTTGAGTCACATAACTCCAAATAGTCACCAAAAAGGCAGCTGTGGAGCTGGGACTCAAGTGGTAGAACACTAGCCTTGAGGGAAAACAAACAAATGAAATCAAACAAAAAATCTCCTGGCATTGCATGTAAGACCTTGGCCTGCATTCAAGCCATACGACCAGCAAGAAGGATAAAAAAAAAAAAAAAAAGAAAAGAAAAACGCTCCTCAAACAAGAACACAACCTAAGAGGCTTTCAGCTGAACACAACTAAAATAAAAATGGGAGAACCAATTGTTTCCTGATGAGGACTATTTATGAGGCCAATTTCATTTTCAAGTGATAAAAAAAAAATGAGTCCCCAAAGCAGCCTATGTACAGACTAGAGTCCAGAAGAGAGGGAACGCACCCAACCCGAACTTTGATTAACTCTGATTAAGTGCCACAGACACTTGTGGCACTTAACCAGAGTGATAATCAGAGTGATAATCCAAATAATGATCAAGATAAAGTGTGGCAGAGGGGAGGAGAGAGATGTAGGTGGAAAGGAATAGCTCTTGTTTTTTTTTTTTTTTCCTCAAGAAAAACTTCTGCCTGGAATAGATTAATTCTATCTACATATTAATGTGGATTACTAATTAATGACTTGAAAATGCTTTCAACACAAAATGCTAAGCAAATGCTTAAAAAAAATGCGTCTCTGGATATGTCTCCAAAAGAAATATGCTAGCTTCCTTAATTTTCTCTCCCTTTTGTAACATTCAAAATGTTATGGTTTGAAGGAAATGGAAGGGAACTATAGAAATTCACTTAAAGCATAAAATCAGGAAATTGGAAAGCCTTGTCAAGTAACTAACTTCCTTGGAGCCCCTATGAACACTCTCACTGCACATTCCCCAGTGCACTAAGAGAGCTGTTGACACATCTGTGCTGCAGTTCATTCTTGGGATGCTTAAGCACAGATCATGTCTTGTTTGTCTTCATAGCCCTGCACACAACACTGTACCAGGTGCACAGCAAACAGCCAATAATGTGTTACAACACCAGGCCTTCTCAAAAGAGATGGGCATGCCTAGATACTCAGGAAGCTGAGATCTGATGATAGAAGTTCAAATCCAGGGCTGGGAAGGTGGCTCAGTGGTAGAGTTCTTGCCTTGCATGCTTGAGGCCCTGGGTTCGATTCCTCAGCACCACATAAGCAAAAAGAAAAAAGCCGGAAGTGGTGCTGTGGCTCAAGTGGTAGAGTGCTAGCCTTGAACTGAAGAGCTAAGGGACAGCACTCAGGTCCAGAGTTCAAGCCCCACAACTGACAAAAAAAAAAAGGCTAGCAACAGCAGAAACATTCATGAACCCTCATCTTAAAAATTAACCAGCAAACTAGCACAACTATGTTTATCACAGCATTATTTACATAGCTAAAATATGGAACCAACCCAGATGCCCCTCAGTAGATGAATGGATCAAGAAAATATGATATATAGAGAGGGGGGGCAGAAAGAGAGAGAGGGAATGGAATTCTATGCCTCCATCAGAAAGAATGACATCACACCATTTGTTAGGAAATGGAAAGACTTGGAAAAAATTTATTAAGTGAAGTAAGCCAGGCCCAAAGACACATAGGTCCTATGGTTTCCCTTATTTACAATAACTAGTATATGTCTAGGACAAGCAGGAAAGGTCAAAAGCTATGTACATATGACCATATAAGATGATGTTAAGCAAAAGGAACCCCAAGATAGGGACACAGTGGTTTTTCCTTTCTTGCTATTGTTTATAACGTATTTGTAATGTACTATGTTGTTTTTTTTTGTTCTCCACCCTGTTTTCACTGTATTTGATTCCAGTGCCCTGCATCTCATGAATGCCCTGCATCTCATGAATACATTTTTGTAATTTGGGGAGGGAAAGGAAATAATAAAATGCTTAAATAAGGATACAGGTTGACCCACTGTAACAATGAGATGTAGAAGACACAACTTCGCTGGGAGGGGGAGTTGAGGGAGGTGGAGGGGGAGCTGAGGGAGGTTGGGAGGGAAAGAAAGGTAGGGGATAAACATAGGAGGAGGTAACAATAATGCTCAATAGGAAATGTACTCATTACCTTACTCATGTACCCGTAATCTCTCTATACAATATTTGTATAATAAAATACATATAAAAATAACCAGAGGGGCTGGGAAGGTGGCTCAGTGGTAGAGCGCTTGCCTTGCATGACTGAGGCCCTGGGTTTAATTCCTCAGACTACATAAGAAAAAAGAAAAAAGCCTGCAGTGGCGCTGTGGCTCAATTGGTAGAGCGCTAGCCTTGAGCTGAAGAGCTGAGGGACAGTGCCCAGGCCCAGAGTTCAGGCTTCACGACCAGACCCCCCAATAAATAAATAAATAACCAGAAGCCGGGCACCAGTGGCTCACACCTGTAATCCTAGCTACTCAGGAGGCTGAGGTCTGAGGATCGCCATTCAAAGCCAGCCTGGGAAGTAAAGTCCATGATAATCTTATCTCCAATAAACCACCAGAAAACCAGAAGTAGCACTGTGACTCAAGTGGTAGAGCACTTGCCTTAAGCTGAATAGCTGAGGGACAGCGCCCAAGGCCAAAGTTCAAGTCCCACGACTGACTAAAAAAAAAAAAAGTCAGAGAGAAAGAGAGAGGTGTGGGGGGAGAAAATCTGCAAGCTGGAGGTGTGGATGAAGTGGTAGAGCCTGGCCAAGCAAGCAAGTGAGCAAATGCATGGCACTGAATTCAAACCTCAGTACCACCGAAAATAATATAAAGTAAAAAGGCTGGAAAGAAAATTTTAAAAAATGGATCTGTAAAAAAGTCAGGTATCACTAGCTACTCAGGAGGCTAAGATCTAATGATCATGCATGGTTCAAAGGCAGCCCACCTAACAAGACCATGAAACTCTGATGTCCAATTAAGTACTAAAAGTGGGAGGGAACCCACTGGGAAACAGAGATGTGGCTCATATGGTACAGCACTGGCGTTGAGCAAAAACATCTCAGGGTCAGCACCCAAGCCCTGAGTACAAGCTCCAGGACTGGCACACGTTTGGGCACATACACACATAGACACCCTCACACATACACACACATACACACACACAAAAGGTAGTGTGTGTGTGTGTGTGTGTGTGTGTGTGTGTGTGTGTGTCTGTGTGTGTCTGTGTGTGTGTTGGGTGGGGATGTTCCAGCACCAAATGGTGTAATTAAGTACTGGCTACCAAAACTGCGTCATGAAAATTTGACTCATGAGGGAAAGTCTTTGCAGCAGAACACAGATGACTTGAAGAGCACTGCATTCATGTCTGCATTCCTCCTGTGAGAACTCGAGTAAGTGATTTTCCTTTTGCTGCCTGTTTCCATAATGGACTAGTGACTTCTCAAGCACCTCCCTCCCACTTTAACACTCACTCAGCAAAAATCCATTTTTCCAAGTCCTACACCATGTGCTATGTACTTAAAAAACACACTATGTCAAGACATCTTCATCTACTGAGGCCACGATGCACTTCTTGGCCACAGGAACTACAACAGGTTACATCCTTTCCCCATGCCATTGTGGTTGTTGGAGAAGCAAAAGTCTCATTCAAGTCTTTCTCTTTCTGACTATGATCCAAGTACAAGATGCAAAAGGTCAAGTATACGCAAAATACAAAAGACATGCACACAACTGGCTTATATAGCTCAAACATCATTAGGAGCAATTAACTGGTACAGGACATATTTCCAGTTAACCAAGTTCACCTTGAGGTATTTCTTTACATGGCTGGCTTTCCTACTTGGTTTGCAGCTTTCTGAGAAGCCAGCTGTCTGACCACATGAATTCAGAAACCCTAGAAGCATTATGTGTCCTTTAAAAATCAGATGTCTTGCCCAGTTCCAGAGATACACTGAGGATGAACTGGGTGGCAGTTCTGTGACTTACATTCTAGCAGTTGACAGCTAAATGCTCTTTTAATCTACAGTGGAGGAATCAAAGAGTTAAGAGGACTGTTCAAATAGTGGGTATGTTGCCCTCAGATAAACTTCTCTCAAATCCACAAGGAACCTAATTTTCTTTTGGACAAAAGTTCTGTCAAGATTTCCTTCCAGAGGCTCTGTGGTTACTTCTGCCAGGAAGATCAATGAAGAGGTACTGTGGGAAAGTTCTCAACAATTACCAGAGTGACAGACTGAGCTTAGAACCAACTGTTCAACCCTTTATGACAGCGCAGAGTGCTCCAGATAGCAGATTTCCCAGACAGCAGCCTGATGTGTTACATGCATGCTCAGGGATGGTGTGGAATGAGGACTGGAAGAAAGTCAGCCTCTTCCTTCAAGGCCAGCTGCCATTTAAACAAGGAAGTAACTGGGAAGGCCAAGCCCAGGGCTCTGAATCTGCAAAGAGAATAGAACACAAAAGGGCTGTGTGGAAATTTGGCAGGATCTTCCTGAAAGGCAGCAGCTGAATGCTGCATCCTATAGCACCTAGAAAAGCCTATCATTGCAAAAGAGCTCTTCTGCTGCACCCAGGAAGGAGAAATTTCCTGTAAAGGAAGAACAGCCAGTTGACAAGACTTGAAACACCAATCCCATTCACCACTTCCTCCTCCTCCTTTTTATGCTATTCCAAAGAAAAAGAAATTAAACAAGAATTAAAACTGCCCCATGAGCTATCAACACACTGCAGGTCAGAGTTCCAAGGAACATCCATCCAGCTGTTGCTCTCCACTCTTTCTGCCCCAAAGGCTGCTTTATTCAATCAATACCTTCTTGTACATGTGAGTAACTTTCTTTGAAAGCTCAGGCCAAACTGGCAGTTAACCTTGACCTTCTCTCTACACATCTAGGTCAATAGGAAATGAAAATCAGAACTTCTTTGGCCCCTGCCTTAACTGAAATATGACAACTTTCTTTAGGCAGACTGTCAAGAGCTCTTTTAGACCTGGTCACAGCTATTCCATAGGAGACATGCACTTGGGCAGGACACACCCCCCTTTGCCTGGGGCTTTGCCAATATAGAATCCCTGAACCTAGGGAGGCTGTCAAAGACAAAAACCCAGGAAAAAGCAGTAGCCCTATGTGCACTCACTAATCACATCACAGAATGCTGGCAACCGAACCAAGAGATGGAGTTGGTGGATGATAAGCACATACAGCAAGTTAATGACAAAGCCTGGCCTCTTCACCCTGATACTGGTACAGGATAGGAAATGAAGGAGATTTCAAGAAAGAAAAACATACAAGGCACAGAATTTAAGGGGGAAAAGGCTAGGCTGGCTATCAGGGTTTGAACTCAGGGTTTAGGAAAGGCCATTGCTAACTTCCCTCAGTTTCAGAACAGTTAAGATGTACCATAAAGATCAAGCCAACTCCTCTTGGATGGTTTGCAACAATTAACTAGAGTAATTGTTAAGCTCCAATTGATCCACCTTGTGGCAAAGAACTGTCTGTGCTCAAGATACCAGAATGGCCAGGCAGCAGCCTGACACTGAGGAGAAAGGAAAACCCATCAACCTCAAAAGTGAGCCTCTTCCTGTGAGGGCATCTAACAGTCAATTCTGACCCTGATATGAACATTACCCACTTCCCATGGGACCACAAAAATCCCCTAAGCAAATCTTAAATGTCCCAATATACAAAGCAATTCAAGCATGCATAGATTTGCCAGGAGATGAGAGAGGTAGAGTGATGTGATTGAGCAGGAAAATGTTAATCCAAGCCAGGAACTGGAAACTCACACCTGTAATCCTAGCTACTCAGGAGGCTGACATCTAAGAATCCTGGTTCTAATCCAGCCCACTCAGGAAAGTCTGTAAGACTCTTATCTCTACACCAAAAAGCCAGAAGTGGAGCTGTGGATTAGGTGGTAGAGTAATAGCCATGAGTGAAAAACAACTAAAGGAGAGCACCCAAGGCCTGAGTTCAAGAGCCACGATCTGAGCATGCACACACATGCACATGAAGAAAAATGCCAATTTAGTCCATATACATGTACAGATACGTGAGACATGAGTGAGTTTCAAAGAGGCAAAACAATTATTATCACAGTTTGGGCTGCAAGAAATACCACATCCTATCAGAAAGAAGTAGAGAAGGAAGGTATGTGTCATTCTGCCCTCAGGGGACAGAGCTCTGGGACATTTTGGGGGATCCCTCCACCTGTACACCTCTATATTCCGGGAGGGTCAAAGGTGGCAAGTTCCTCAAGAACCAGAAATTCACCTTTCACCCCATCCAAGGGACTGGAAGCTCCAAGAGCATCTTTGCACTCACTCCCCAAGGAATTCACAGGACCTGAGACAAAAATAGGACAGCGAAAGAAAAGGGAAAAGGGGCAGGGAGTTCCAGAGGTCCCTGTGAAAACGGCAAAACGTTAGAGGGACTGACCTGAGTAAATATAGCAGGATCAGCAGGGGGGTTGAGGGAGGGGAGCAGAAGTGATGGGCGAACCGGTTCTACAGAAAGCCTCACACTCTGGGGATACCGGCATGTGCAAAGAGGGTACTACCCAGAAAAAGAACTCTGGACCAGGTGAGACAACAGGAGAGGGCATCGGAAAGGCGGACAAACTGTAAAGTATGGAAAACAGAAATAAGAGTCCCATAATGGGCACTAAGGGCCCTGGGTTCTAATTCTGACTCTGCCGAGTGGGCAAATCCCTGTCCTTGGAGCATCAATTTACCCCATTTGGGGGAGGGGATGGAAAGAAGGGCAAACTCTTCTGGGGCTGCCTCTGACGACACCGACAGGAGGAGGAGGAGAGAGAAGGAGCCGAAGGTCTGAAGTAAAACCAGAGAAGGGGGAAGGGGGATGGGAGCATCCCTAGCCCCACCACACCCAAGGCACTCACCTGTCCCACTGCGGGGACCGCCTCCACTCCCGACCTCCCGGGGATGCCTTCCGGCTGCTGGAGGAGGTACAGAGCCCACACAGCTCCATGTCGGGCAGGAAGACCAGGGCCGCCAGTACCAGAGCCACTGCCTGCAGAAGCCGCTTCTCCTTGCCTCACCTGGGACAGTCAGCCCCACCGCACCTGCTGGCCCCTTCGCGCAGCCCGCTCCAGGCTCTGTGCCCATGCATGAGTCCACCTGGCAGGGCAGCAGCAGCTCCAGGAGCACAAGGGCCGAGATGCAGGTCCGGGTCCAACTTTGCTGCACTTCCGCCATTCGCTGGCCAGGGAGCTGGACGCTACCACTAAGTCACCGCCATGGGGGGGGGGAGTCTCAGCCTCCAACATCAATGTCGGGCACAGTGGAGCCATCAGGCCTACAACACCCTCTTACAGACTTCCTAGCACACACCTGTAGATGTCAACCTACATCTTTTCAGAAGGGTTTCAGTCTACCCGGGGCTACCCTGACATCTGATGTTAGGTCTCCTCCCTCCTGAGCTGCAATGGTGTATTCTGCTCTGCCCCTGCTACCCTACTGGGAGGAGCAGTGAAAAAGTGTAGGAGTTGGGTTGTTGGGCGCTGACTGGTGCACGCTGAGCCGGGTGCCTTTCATCATGGGACCTCAAGCTAATGAGGCCAAAGCCTTCAGCCAAATGTTGTGAAAGAAGAATGGATCCACCAGGCTAGAGGCACTTGTATATGTATCAACATGTTTTTAACATATTTTATTGATTAATGATTGATTGATTGATTGTGTGTATGTGTGTGCTGGTACTAGAGCTTGCTCTCTTAGTTTTCTGCTCAGCCACTTTAGCCACACCTCCATGTCTAGCTTTTCGTTGCTGTTGTTATTTAACTGGTTAATCGAAGATAAGGTTTTTTGCCCAGACTGACTTTGAACCACAATCCTCAGATCTCAGCCTCCTGAGTCACTTTGATGACAGGCATGAGTCACCAGTGCGTGGCTTGTTTTTAATATTGTTTAACAAACTGCTTATTCACAGACTGTGTCTCCAGTTTCCCACCTAATCATCAGAAATCTTTAGCCCCCATTTCCTTATCTACTAAGTAACCACTCTGTATGGTATTTTCACAATAAAAATTTTTTAAAAAGACAAAGGCTGGTTCAATTCATTGTTCTCTCTTATGGGAACATGGTATGCTAGGTGTGGGATAGAGACCTGGCGGCCAGGGGAACAGATTCAGACCCAGATTAGAAACTTGCAGTAAGGAGTGAGTGAATTTTGGAACTAGCACAGTCTTGCAGTCTGGAGGATTGGATGGAAATTAATTGCACGGTATTTCTGCGATGTAAAAATATGTGGATCAAGATGTAATATGAGGAAAGAGACTGCAAAATGATGCAGTATCCAGTATCCCTACTCTCTGTCACTCACTCATCCCCTAAGCTCTGGGTCTGATCCCTCCATAGTCCCAGCATAAGAAGGACTATGACAGTTATCTGAGAACAACCACTCAGGATCACTTGGTGATTGTAATTGTGGGATGGACGACATTGTCTTGAGCAGTCTCCAGTACAACTGTGGAGACACCCAACTAGAGCTAATCCTAGTTACAAGCCCAAGTGGGGAGGTTTGATGGGGAAGGCAAACAGGAGCTGGTGCTGCCCTGCTCCCCAAGTAATATGTAGATGGGGGAGGACTGTAAGAGCAGGTCTGGGGTGACTCCACCCACTGTGTCTGGATCACAATGATCCCACAATGCATACCTGTTTCTCGCTGACGAATAAGATACAAGAATCGAGGCCACATCCACATTTTCTGCTGCCTAATACCACTGTCATTTTCCTCTATTGACTCATACCACTACCAGCAGGTGAAGGAAGTAAAGGTGCTATGTGGTAACTGAGTGAATTTCAGAGATCCTGTAGGAAGTGGGTGATTGCAAGAATAGAAGTGATTTCAGAAAGCTTGGGAATATGGCCCCTCCACCTTCCTCATCCCAGTGCTGGGATATCTAACCAAACCAGAAACGCATGCACAATAAAATTTTCTTTAGGCAAGAAACAACAGCAAGAGTATCTGGAGAGGAATTGACCTGGTGGACCCACTAACACCAACAAAAAGAAAACTGAAAACAGGTAACCTCAAAACAATCATAACTGTGGACTGTAAATCAACCAAGGGTGAGACCAAAGACCATGCAGATCTGGAATCTTCCTCTGGTTCCTTTCTTGCTAGTGTCCTTTCCTCTGACACTGGAATCACTAACAATCTGTCAGAAGCCCTACGTCACCCCAAGAGAGTAACCAAAAGATAAACAAAGGTAATAAGAGAGAAGGCATGGGTGGAGAAAGCTAGAGACCATGAAAGTATTAATGACCAAATTAAGCCTGGAGAGAGACCATGTTGCAGAGGACTTGAAGTTGGAGAGGTCCATGAGGAAAGACAAAGTTCAACAGATGAAGCAACTGAGAGATTAGAAAGAGCAATGGGTGTGATAAGTGTTTGACCCAGAGGTAAACATGGTGGAACTTCAATGACAGTTGGCAGAGCTACCCTCCAGCAGCTGCCTGCAGGACCAACTCAGCCCAAGCTACAGCTGCCAGCCAAGACCTATTAGTTGCAGAAGTAGCAACAGAAATGTGAGAAGCAGTGTTACATTCAAAGGCAGGAAAACTAGAGCCTCAGTTTCCAAAATGTGAAGGATCAGGAGTGGCTGTGGTAACTGGAGCAGCAGAGAAAGGCCTGGGATCTGCATAAGCTCTTCAAGACAATGGGAAGATTATACATTAATGAGGCCATGAGATGCACAATTTTGCATAACCTAGAGATCAAAGAGCAGCTGGGCCAGCTGCAGGTTGCCTTCCACAGGCTAAGAAACAGAAGGAGGAGCTCTCTAGTGTGCTGCACTCAAAGCTGCAGGTGAAGGAGGAAGCTGGACCAGCAAGAGGAGAAGTTAGAAGAATGGAAAGAGATGGCTGAGTTAAGGATCCAAGTGGCTCAGAATCTCAGGAGCTTCATAAACAGCTGCAGGAGCTCAGAGCTACCTGTGAACAGCACAGGGCCTACAATTTGCAGCTGACCTTAAAGAATGAGGCATTGCTGCAGCACCCGCAGAAGCAGACACAGTTGCTGGACAAAGTTGGAGGACCAAGAAGGTCCATCAAAAATTAAACAACATTTTTGGTGTGCCTTAAAACCACCAGAGAGAAGCAGGAGCAGATATGGGCCCCAGCTGAGCTTTCTGGCTTTCACTAGAGAAGGAGGAGTGAGCAAAAAGGAAAGGGGGTGATTCTACTTGTGACTGTCCTAGAAGACAGACAACCCAAAGACTAGTTGGGATTTTTATCTTTATCCATTGATGAATTAAAGAAGGTGAAGCTTAGCCAGCAGCTGCATGAGCAACAGACCTACTATGGGTACCTGGCCAATATGGTAGTCAAAAGCCAGAGAAAGCTGAAGCAGTAGGGTTTCTTCTCCAGGAGTTGAAACCATGGGAAAGGAAGCAGGACACACAAGTGCCCAAGAAGACACTGAAATTCTGCTTCATCCACAAGCTGCCTGGAAAAAGTGGGCTACTAGAGGCAAGTGGATAAACTCCAACATGGATGCAGCCAGCTGTCAAAACCTATCAGCACCATTGAAGACTCCCTAGATTTCTATAAAGAACAGATGGAAGTACTGGATGAGCTATATCAGAAGAAAGATGAGTGTGTCAACCAGCTCTTCCAGGAGGAGAAGGAGAAGAAGAAGCTGCTATTGCTTCTTACAGATGAAGGCACCTGAGTTTCAGGACAAGATCCTAGCAGCCATCCAGACACCTGCGGATGAGGGCCCCTCAGAACTCTCAGGCTTCAGGAAGAGGGAAGTTATGAAGAAGCAACAAGATTTTGAAGATTTAAAGCTTGAAGACTATGTGGATCCTGCCCAAGGAAAGGCTGGGGTACCTTGGTATCTCAAGGACCCCTACTACAGAGCAGATTGTGCTACAACAGCTCGCTATTCAAACACCTACCTGAGCTTACATGTTTGGGCAATAATGGCTGCAGGACTGAGACAAAAGACAACTTGGAGATCATTTTTGCATGAAGACCTGGAGGCTTCCAGCTGGGGAACAGGGCTCTTGTCCTCTAACTTACTTTGTCACAAGAGGATCAGGTGGCATACTCTCAGGCCTAATTATAATGAATGAGAGAGAGGAGCAGCCAAACATACCAGAGGCTTCTGGGAGCTGGCCCAAATTCTAGAGACATTTAACAGTCCACTCATTAACAGGAAAGGGGCTCAGGTGTAGGTTTCCACAAAGTGTAAATGCTTTACAAAGGAAGTTGGAGAGTGATGACACGGTTTTATATTATTATATTATGATGATAATAGAAAATGTTTGAGGTCACAGTTTAATAATAGTGTATTTTAATTTCATAACATTACATTTTTTACATTTTATGCAATATTTTGATATTACTGTATTGTATACATTATATCAATCATTTCATGATGTATATTGTATGTCACTAGCGTCACTTGGCTTTTTGAAAATGTAAGGAATGCTGAGCTGGGCAATAGTGAATTTTCTTTTTTGTATGTTAAAAAGTTACAACCGTGATAGTGAGATGAAACAATAATAAAAACCACGGAAAACAAGAAAATATTAATGCTGAAATCCTGGAACAAAGCAAAGATATGAGATGAATAATTGGAAGTCTAACACAATTGGAGTACAGACACATGGATTACAGAAATGTAATCCAAAAATAAGAATATAGAATTATGAAATATCTGTAGATATGGCATATCCTAATAATTTTTCAGTGAAACCTACTGAAATGATACCTCTTGAATATTATTGTTGAACAAAAAAATAAAATTCAAACTAATGTGTTACTTAACTTTGTACAGTGGACTAGATTCTGCAAGTGTAATGATATACCTTTGACTCAGGTAATAAATTGAAAATTCAGAAACAACTATTCAGTATTTAAATAAAAAAGTAATTACAAAATTGATCTAAATGCCACATGTACAATCTGTCTTAGATTTTCTGTGTATTAACTTAAAATTCACATTCCTTATGAAGGAGAAAAATAGCTGAACTAACATTAATATCTCTAAAATACTCTTAATAAAAAAAATTCCTCAAAGAAAAAGATTAGTGTAAAAATCACCTTTGAGCATACTCTACAACTGAGGTGGGAAAAATTAAACAAAAGTAATGAATTATATATAGCTCCATATTCATAGCTTTTTAAAGAATTATTTCAAATATCCTTCATTTTTGAAATCAGTTCAGAATTCTTGCGTATATTAAAATTGGGGAACTACATTACCACTAGAAAATTAATACAGTATTTTTTATGAGATTAGAAGTCCGATGAGAATAAAAAGATTGAAATGGCTCAAATGGTGAAGCACCAGACAAG
Source organism: Dipodomys spectabilis (assembly GCF_019054845.1). Taxonomy (NCBI): domain Eukaryota; kingdom Metazoa; phylum Chordata; class Mammalia; order Rodentia; family Heteromyidae; genus Dipodomys; species Dipodomys spectabilis. Next base: position 103,513 of record NW_024870831.1, on the reverse strand, counting down.
CAGGAGGCATGAAGATTTACAAATAAAAAGACTTGGATGATCATATAATAACTCCACAATGAAAGCTCAGCTAATTTTCAAAACCACCTACATTCAAAACCACCTACATTTCAAAACCACCTACATTTCAAAACCACCTACATTTCAAAACCACCTACATTTCAAAGTCACCTACATTCTGGTGGAAAAGTAATTAATTCATAGTACAAAAATAAAAGATTCAAATAGGTAAGAAAAAAAAAACGGTTTTCCAATCCTGTTCAAATTTAACTTTCACCTAGCCAAAATAAACACTTGTCACTGTCTAAGAAAATTGTAATATAGCTAGCAAGACCAGTAGAAAGCCCACGGATTGGGAGATCTTTACTAGCCATACAACGGACAAGGGTCTCATATCTAAAATATACTTGGAACTCAAAAAATTAAATCCCCCAACAACAAATCCTGAAAGAAACAACTGCCCAATAAACAAGTGGGCGAAAGACTTAAAGAGAAACTTCTCTGAAGAAGAAAGAAGGATGGCCAATAGACACAATGAAGAAATGCTCAACCTCCCTAGCCATAAAAGAAATGCAAATCAAAACAACATTGAGATACCACCTCAGCCCAGTTAGAATAGCAAAAATCAAGAACTCTAACAACAACAGATGCTGGAGGGGATGTGGACAGAAGGGAACCTTACTTCATTGTTGGTGGGAATGTAAACTTGTTCAACCACTTTGGAAAGCAGTATGGAGGTTCCTCAAGAGACTCCACATAGAACTCCCCTATGACCCAGCAATCCCACTTTTGGGCATTTACCCAAATGTTTACAAACAAGACCACACTAAAGCTCCCAGCACAACTATGTTTATTGCAGCCTTATTTACCATAGCTAAGGTCTGGAACCAACCCAGATGCCCCTCAGTAGATGAATGGATCAAGAAAATGTGGTATATATACACAATGGAATTCTATGCCTCCATCAGAAAGAATGACATTGCCCCATTTGTTAGGAAATGGAAAGACTTGGAAAAAATTATACTAAGTGAAGTAAGCCAGGCCCAAAGAAACATAGTTCCCATGGTTTCCCTTATTTGCAATATCTAGTATACGTATGAGTCAAATGGAAAAGGTTAGATAATGTGATGTTAGGAAAATAAACCCTTTGATATGTATCTTAATTTTTTTTTCTTTCATGCATGTGTTTCTAACGCATTTATAAGATTATTTCTTTGTTGCTTTGTATGTCCCTCCCCCACAGTATAACCCCTGCTTTCACTATATTTGATGTCAATATAACTTGTGGAGGAGATGGGGAAAAACAAGTCGTTTAAGGATACAGGTGTTGCAACAATGAGAAGTACAAGTTGTCATGTCCAAAACGAGCTTTACATCGTCGGTGCGGGGAGGGGGGGGAGAAGGATTGGGACTGGGGGGGAAGGGGGGAAGCTGGGAAGGGATGTGAAGGGTAAACAAAGGAGAAGGCTGCAATGCTTGGTAAGAAATGTACGCATTATCCTGCCCATGTAATTGTAACCCCTCTGTACAGTATTTTCACAAATAAAATAAAATGTAAAAAAAAAAAAAAATTTATGAGGCATTTCCATGAAAGAGGAAGTTAAAGGTGTGGTTTCCAGGATGGAAATTCCAACTCCAGATGACATGTAGATCAACTTCCCTAATTGAGAACTCAGGTACACACCCTTTTCTTGGCCCACTGCCCTGAATCAGAGGACCTATTCCTCCACTTTTTGTGAAAGGGAACTGTCTTTACACTTTTTTTTTAACACCTCCCCATTGCTGACACATTATATAGAGAAGTCTCTTGGGGTTGTGGTGTTTCTTTATCTTGACAATGGCAGTGTGAGTTTTTGGAATGTGGTTAAGAGTTCCCTTCTCTGGAGATACACCATTGGCTACTTCCAACTTCCTGTCAGACTCTTTTTCTCCAATGATAAACCACTATTAGTGAAGATTCTATACGTTGGGACCTCTATAGCAGAGAACCTTTCTCAAATGAAGCAAACCATTAATACTGTACTAATTTGAATTTTATGCACAGTAATCCCATTTTGTTATGAAATATGGAGGTAACATATAATAAAACATAACATGTAAAAAATGAAGATAAGATAAAGTAGCAACAATAGAGCCAGAAATATTTAAAAATTGCCATAAAAATAAACTCATGCAAAAATGAGACCCCAGTGACTGCTTTTCACCATGAAAGAAGGTTGATCTCAGAATAACAGCAAAAAACAAAACAAAACAAAACAAAAAAACATTTAATTCAGTGGGCATTGTTGTTTTCCCAGTAATCCTTGCTACTCAACAGGCTGAGCTCTCAGGATGGCAGTTCATAGCCAGTTCATATAGGAAAGTCCAAAAGACTCATCTTCAAATAACCACCAAAGTGGAGCTGTGGTCCAAGTCGTAGGAGAAAAAAAAAGCAATAAACAACAACAACAAACCCACACGAATAGTGCTCATGCCCTAAGTTCAAGCCCCAGTAATTTCGAGAACAAAAAAGCAGTACTGGTTTCAGTGACACAAAGTTCTAGAGCAGACTTTTGATTACTAGATCCTTGGAAGAAAAAAACAGAAACACCTCTATACTAGACCATTGGGGTGTTGAACTTTCTATTAGATTGGATTCTTTAAGTTTCAGTACTAATTCCTAAAAATAAAATAAAATAAAATAAATTGGAATACTTAGAGAAATAGCTGGTAATAATGGAGAAGAAAGAAAATGCAGGGTTGAACCTTAAAGATGAAAGGTTTCAGAAAAAATAAGTCATAATTTTTGGGGTAAAAATGAGGAGAACATTAATTCAGGCTAAGAGATTAATAATAACAATGGCAAAGCTCAATTTATCCATTAGGCATACTGAGTGGTTAACAATAGTCAACAATTGTAACAATACAACAGTTTGCTGTCCAGTTGTGATGGTTCTTTGTTGGTGTCCATTTTTCACTCTATGTACCCAATTATTGTGCATTCATCCCCACTGTCATTATCATATGAAGATAAAAAAAATAATGCTTAGCCAGCACCAGTGGTGCACCTCTGTAATCCTAGCTACTCAGGAAACAGATCTGAGATCTCAGTTCAAATCTGGCCCGGGCAGGAAAGTCGTAGACACTCTTCTCCAATAAACCACTAGAAAGCTGGAAGTGGTGCTGTGGCTTAAGTGGTAGAGGGCTCACCTTGAGCTGAAGAGCTGATGTTTCCCTCAGACCCAGAGTTCCGCAGCACTAATGACAAAATTTTTTTTAAAAAGAAAAATTTCAAAAAAGATTGAGAGTCAATGCCTGAGAGTCAAAGATGCAAACATAGTGTTAGGCTACTATTTCTCTGCTGGCAATTCAGGTAGGGGATTATGCTTTCAAAGCTAATGGATCAACAGCAAGAAAGGTACAAGATTGGTTATAGTAACAAAACCACAAATGGGAAAGGTTATGACAGGGACACTCCAGAACCTATAACCCTAAAGAGAATATTCTGATAGGATAAAATTTATAGCAAATTGAATATTAATAATATGCTCTTGAAAGCCAATGTATATAGATATATGTATATATATGTATATTTATGTCTATGATAATTTTTAGATCATTCTCAATAACGGCATTGAGTTATTAAATTATATATCAGAATACCACACCATTTTATAATAAAAAGGCATAAATGATATTTGAAATAAAGATAAGAGAAATAGAGTGGAAGAAGAGCTCAGGGACAGATCCTCTACCCTGAGTTCAAGTCCAGCACTGACAGACAAACAACAAGAACAACAACATCGCAAGGATGAGTCAGTATAGACAATAGACAAGAGGAAATGATCTCCGAGCCTAGGATCTTTGTTCACTCATAGTCAGGTGATCAACGACAGTCAGGTGATTACTGGTATGATTCAGGCAGGTGATGGGAAAGCTGGGAGGGGCTGGTCTGTGGGCAGATTTAATCCTGATCACAACTCAAGCAAGAGATAATTATGTCATCTCAGCTTTGTGCAAAGTGTGAATTGGAAGAACTCAGTCCAGAAGAGCCTAAGAATAAACACAAGTTTCTATTCCAAAAACAAAAGCAAACACAGAGAGGACAAGGCTTAAGTGGTAAAGTACCAGCCCAACATCAGGCCTAACAAATTACAAATAAAAAAAGTATAGGATGATAACCTGTTAAGAAATACGAACTCAGCTACTTTTGAAGACCCATAAGATACAGTGGATAATGTCAGTAATATGGCCTACAGTCCTGTGGAAAAGTAATAAACGCATAGTTCCATTATAAAACATACACAGAAGTAAAAAACAAAATAAAAGAAACACAATAAACTTTTCCAATCCTGGACAAACCTACGTTGCACCTAACCCAAATAACCTAACCAAATTGTAAGAAGTAGGTCCTTGAAAGAGGAAGTGAAAGGTGTGGTGGACAGGATGTAAATTCCAACTCCTATTGATATGTAAATCAGCTTCCCTAAGCAACCAATCAGAGACTTCCTTTCTTGGGCCCACCCTCTTTCAGTATAAATAGAGTGGAAGTCTGAGACTCAGGCATTGCTGAAGATCCTACATCAGCAGGCTGGAGGCCATTTGGAGCTTGGATACTCCAGGTGAGGATTAGAGTGAGAGAATCTACTCCTCTTTTAATTCTTCTCTCCATGGTTTGGTGGTGTTGGTGGTGGTATTGTTTTGTCGGTTGCGGGGATTGAACCCAGTGGTAGGGCAGTGTTGCTGGGTCACTTTGTGCTCAAGACTGGGCATTGTCCCTGGGCCACTTTGTGGTCAAAGCTAGTGCTTTACGACTTGAGCCACAGCTCACTTGTGATTTTGGAGTGGTTAATTGGAGATAAGAATCTGTGTCAGGGGGACTTTTGTGGCCGAGGCGGTTTCAAAGCTTGATCCTTAGCTCTCAACCTCTTGAGTAGCTAGGTTTCTACGGGTGAGCCACCAGCACCTCATTAGACTCTAGGAATGATGGACCCTGACACTGCCCAGGCCTTCCAGAAGGAATTGAGATGTGCCATCTGTATAAATACTTTTATAGAGCCAGTCACCCTAGAGTGTGGGCACAGTTTTTGTCGACCTTGTCTCTGCCTCTGCTGGGAAGAGACCCAGATTCCAGCCAGGTGCCCTGTGTGCAGGGGACCCTGCAGGCAGAGAGATCTCAAAACCAACGTGGTTCTGAGGAGCCTGGTGGCCATTGGCAGAAGAGCCAGCCTCAGGCATTTTCTGAGCTCTGAACAATACATGTGTGGGACACACAGGGAGACAAAGCAGATGATCTGTGAGGTAAACAGGGCCCTGCTCTGTAGGAGCTGCTCCCAGTCTCAGGAGCACAGGGCTCACAAACACCATCCCATAGATAGGGCTGCTGAGGAGCAGAGGGAGATGATTTCAAAGCAGATGCATGCTGTATGGGAAAAGACTCAAGAAAACCAGCACAATTTACAGGAGAAGAGGAGACTCATCAACCGATGGATTTGGTATGTGAAGCTATTCCGAGGCATGACTAAGGATGTTTTTAGAGTGCTGTTTTTAGAGCTAGGTGTCCAGGAGGAGGAAAGACACCATTCCCAGCTACTGATCAATGAAGGAAGAGCCATGTTACTGCAACTCAGAGAAAGGGAAACCCAAATGCTTCAGAAGAAGCATCAGCTCAGGAATATGTATCAGGAGCTGATCAAAACATACCAGAAGCCAGATGTGGAACTGCTTCAGGATGTAGAGTTGATCCTAGAAAGCTGTGAGTCAGTATTGTTCTTCCTGCCTCTTCCTCTGAGGCCAGAGCTCAGTGCCCCTCCCATTCCTGGACTGATAGGCTCAGCCAGCACCAGGTGGAGATTGCCTTCAATGATGCTACGTGGAACCAAGATCTTGGGAGCTGTGTTGGACACAACAATCCCTATGCAGTTTTGAATTCTGAAGAGTCCTTCCACTTTACTGCTTTTGGACGCCAAGTCTTCAGCTCTGGGAAACATTACTGGGAGGTTAGTGTGGATGACTCTTCCACCTGGGCCCTGGGAGTTATTAGGGATTCCTCCATAGGGAGCAACCTCACTGAATCAAATGATCTTTTCCTCCTTTTGTTTGTGAAAGAGAACACACTTTCCAGCATTTTTACCACCTCCCCACTGCTGCCTCACTATGTAGAGAAGCCTCTGGGCCGGGTTGGTGTGTTTCTTGATCTTGACGATGGCAGTGTGAGTTTTTGGAATGTGGCTAAGAGTTCCCTTATCTGGAGATACCCCACTGGCGCTGTCCAATTTCCTGTCAGGCCCCATTTTTTCAGTGGTAGCCTGGAGTCCTAAGTGAAGAGACTGTCTATGTGTTGGGCACTCTATGGCAGAGAACCTTTCTCAAATGAGGCAAACCACTAATACTGTACTAATTTGAATTTCTTGGTGCAGTAATCCCATTTTTTTATGAAATATGTGGGTAATAATAAAATGTAAAATGTAGAAACCAATACTAAATGAAGATAAGATAAAGTAGCAACAATGTAACAAGAGAGCAAATAAATATTTAAAAAATGCTATACAAATAAACCCATGCAAAACTGAATCCCCAGTGACTGCTTTTCACCCTGAAAGGAGTTGGAGCTCAGAATAACAATATAAAACAACACTTAAAGCAGTGGGCACTGTTGTTTTACCAGTAATCCTTGCTACTCAGCAGGCTGAGTTCTGAGGATAATGCAAAGCCAGGACGAACAGGAAAATCCAAGCGACTCTTATCTCCAATTAACCACCAAAGTGGAGTTGTGGTTACGTGGTAGAAGAAAAAAAATCCCACAAGAACAGGGCTCATGCCCTAAGTTCAAGCCCCAGGAACAGCTAGAACAAAAAAGCAGTACTAGTTTCAATGACACAAAGTTCTAGAGCAGCCTTTTTATTAATAGGTCCTGTTATCCATTCTGTGAGGAAAAAAAACAAACACCTCTCTCCTAGAGCATAGGGGTCTTTACACTTTCTATTAGATTGGATTCTTTAACTTTCAGTATCATTTCCTAAACAAGGGGAAAAAAATGTATACTCAGAGAAAGAGCTGTTAATAATGGAGAAGACTGAAAATTCATGGTTGAACACTAAAGCTGAAGGCATGTCTTTAAATAGAAGAAGTAAGTCATCTTTTGGGGGTCTACAAATGAACAGAATACTATGGTAGGCTAAGAGATTCACAATAATAACTATGGCAAAGCTTAATTTAAATATTAGGCATACTGAGAAGTTAACAAGAGCTACCAATTGTAACAATATAACAGGATGCTGTGCAGCTGTGATGGCTCTTTTTGGATACTTAATTGTAGTTCTTTCATCCCCTGTGAAATTATCATATGGAGTTAAAAAATGCTTACTTTTGGGAAGGTGGCTCAGTGGTAGAGCATTACCTTGCATGCATGAGGCCCTGGGTTTGATTCCTCAGCACCACATAAGCAGAAAAAAAGCCGTAAGTGGTGCTATGGCTCAAGTGGTAGGTACTAGCCTTGAGCTGAAGAGCTCAAGAACAGCACCCAGGCTCAGAGTCCAGGCCCCCCGACCGGACCCCCTCCAAAAAAATAAAAGCTTACTTTTTTGTTTCCCTTTCACTCTAGATACTTAATTGTTGTGTGTTCATCCCTTCTGTAATTATCTTATTGATTATGAAAAAAACTATTACCTTGTGATTCAATGATATGTATGTAGTGTTAGACTGCTACTTCCCTGTTGGCAATTCAGATATAGGAGAGTTTGCTTTCAAAGCTCATGGTTCAACAAACAAGAACAGAATACGTTCAAGATCCTGGAATGTGGAAGCTTATGTCATCGATTCTACAGAACTTACTACCCTAAAAATAACATCCTAGATAATTTTCTAATGTTTATAGTGAATAGAGTATTAACAGTGTGCTCTTATAAAACACACACACACACACACACACACAAACACACGAGCATTAGTAGGTTCTCTTATCAGTTTATCATATATATATTAATTTACCATTTCATTTTAATATAAGCTTAGTCATATATGGTGTTTATTAGCCTTTTGATCCAACATAAAGCTCAGGAGAGTGCATAGACCCTTAGGTTAAGCCCCTGGAATATTTCAGGAAAAAAATTAAAATGGGTAAGTTACAATAGAAAATAGACTTGGAGGAAGTAATCTCAGATCCAAGGATCCTTTTCTGACACACAGTTAGGTGATGGACATTCAGGTCATTACTGGGTTCAGACTGGTGAAGGAGATGGGCGTAGGGGGTAGGTTCCCTGTAGACTTAACAATGATCACATCTCATCCAACAGCTAGTCAAGTTGGCATCTGTCTGTCATCTCAGCTATGTACAAAGCTTTGATAGGAAGATCTAAATCCAGGAAAGGCTAAGCATAAACACAAGATCGTATTCCAAAAATAAGCTAAAAAATGGTATGTTTTATACAGTTCTGGTACTGTACTGTTGAATTCATACCATTTGTTTAAACTCTGCAAACCAATTTATTTAACACTAAATTAATCTATAACAATGCAATGATGTTGGTCCAGTTTTTCAATTTAGAAAACCATAGGCAGGTGTTAATAAACATAAGGTGGTGCTGAGTTTATTAAAAGAATGTTTGTGTGGTCATTTTTCACTGTATAAATGTGAGTATAGAGAATTCAGTGCAGTCTTGGTTTATTTTCCCACACGTGATTTTTAGGGTGACTTCACCTTCCTATTATAGGACTAAAAGTAGTATTTGTGACTTTGACCACTTTTGGTAGTTTTTGACTGTTGTACTGTGCACTGTTGCTTTTATTTTTCTCTCATTTCCAGAAAAAAAAGATAAATCACTTGCTGTAATACCCAGGCTTATACATTTAAATTTCTATTGTTTATTTCTGTGATATCTATGTTACATTCAGACATCATTCTGACATTTTATCTAATCATACAAACATATACTATTCCATGTTTCTTTGCAATATATTTCTTTGCATCTATCTTTGCATTAGTAATTAGTAATAACCTAGATACTGTGTTGCTCATTTCATAACTTCATGATTATTTTTACTACTGGCATAATTAATGCCATTGACAAAAGAACTCAATAAATTAGATGCAGTCAAAATTTTCTAGCTTATATATCTAGAAGCACCAACAAAACTACTTTATTCTTGTTTGTGTTTTAAATTTCTGGCCTATATTGTTATAGATCTATAGTTTATTTTTATTGTATTTTATTTATCTATTCATTATTTATTTTTGTTTAATTAATTATTTTTTGCTAGTTTTTAAAATATTTTATTTGAATAGTTGAAGAAAGGAGCTGCCATTCATTAAAGTAGTTTGTGAATACAATGCATCTTGATCACTTTGATCCCTTTTTAACATTTCCATTCATCTCTCCCAAACACTTATTCTCTATTTTTTAATTTTGTAGCATATGCATTGATTTTTTTTTACTTGCTCCTGCTTTCTACCACTTTGCTATATTATATGTCTACTTTCATGGTAGAACACTTTTGCTGATTAAAGATTATCTAGTATCCCTTTGAAAAATCATTTTATGTGTAATTGAAAAATGTTATATTTGTTAAATTAATTCTATAAAATTTAGGGATTCTTTGAATTCTGAAAGTATATTCAATCTTCATCACCTTGGAATATTCTCAAATATTCATCATTCATAAAGAAATCTCATACCTGTCTGCAGCTATTCTGAATTCTCCTTAGACTTCCAACCCCAAAGAAACTAATGTTATGCCTGATATTGATAATTCAAAATTTCATTAAAATCAAATCATTTTATGTGTTATTTTGTGTCTGGCTCTTTCCATCTAGCCTGTTGTCAGTGTTTCCACTAATATCAATTCTCCATTTCTCTTTTTTACTTGATAATGGGCTATTTCATGAGTATAAATTGTTTTGTGAACTGTTTTCCTATTGGTCAGCGTGAATTTTTTTTTTCAGTTCTTTGGCTGTCATGGATAATATTGCTGTTTTGTACTTAAGTGTATAAAAATTATAGACAAAGTTTCTAGGCTGTACAAAGTTTCTAGGCTGTTTGGTATTTCTGTAACTAACTTTGTGAGGAACTTTTACACTAATTTCCAAGATGAATGTGCTATTTTACAATGTATGAGAGCTTCAATTTCTTTACTTTCTTGTCAAACCTTCTAATGCACATCTTTTACCCATTCTGGTGAGTATGAAATGACATCTCATTTCTATTTTATAAGTGATTTTACAGGTGCTAATGCTTTTGTCTGTTTACACATTGTTCGATTAAGAAATTTCAAGTCAAATTCTTGGTCCATTAATTGAGTTACTGATCCATTTTTTTTTCCTTTTTCTCCAATTCTTCTGTTTTGGAATAGGAATGTTTACACCATGTTATTATATATTGAAGATATGGTGCTCCTCATCCTCTCTGTCAACCTCTTCCTCTTCTTCCTTTCTCTTCTTTCTCCTCATTGTTGCTCTTTCTATACTTCCTTTTTCTCCTCTTCCTCTTCTTCCTTCTTCTTACTCCACCTCTTTGTTTCCTCTTCTTTTCTTCCTCTCTTCCTCTTCTTTATTGGACCAAAGCTTCATACTGTCCTAGTAAACACTCTACCACTTAAAACTGGACCATCCTAGTTTGTTTTTCACATCGGGTCTAGTGCTTTTACTCAGGCTTCCCTAGAATTTTGATCCTACTGTCGTCACTCTGAGTAGCTTTAATTAAAGGCATGTGCCTTTATACTTGGCATATAATTGGTTTTGCTTTTTTTAAAAAATATATATTTACTTTTTTTTGTTGGTCATGGGGCCTGAACTCAGCCTGGGCACGGTCCCTCATCATTTCAGCTCATGCTATCACTCTACCACTTGAGCCACAATGCCCACTTCTAGCTTTTTCTACTTATGTGGTGCTGAGGAATTGAACTCAGGGCCTCATGCATGCAAGTCAAGTACTCTACCACTGAGCCACCTTTCCAGCCCTATTTTGTTTTATTTTCATGGCAACTCTCAGCTAAGAATTTTCTTTGTGTCTCTGTGGACATTTTGAAGCTGGAATTTTGAATGGTGTTGGAAGTCAAAGCAACAAAGAATTTTGGAGAGAGGCAATGCATTCTGTTAGCTCTCCATTTATGCTAGTGTCTGAACATGAATGTAGGTCTTTTGGAGACAAAAGTGGAGCGTTTTTGTATAAGGAGGTGTGTTTGGGTGCTGTGTTCAAATGAAATGGTTAAGTCATATTGTCACTTTGATTGGATTGAAAAATATGTAGGAGAGCAATAACATACACAACTAGGTGTATGGGCTACTGAGTTCCCAGAGAAATTTAGCTAAAGTGGAAAATCACATGCTGATTGTGCACTATCCTGAAGTCTGAGAACTTAGAATCAAAGGAGGGAAAATGAGAAACACACTTGTTCAGGAGTTCTCTCTCTGCTCCGAAATCACCATCATGTGTTACTCTTGGCTATTGTCTCTCAATCAAGATCAACTAAAACTCTGAACCATGAAGCAACATAGCCTTCCCTTCTTTTTTCTTTTTTTATGTGCATTGTTAATTTTTTTATTATTGTGAAAATACTATGCAGAGAGGTTAAAATTACATGGGCAAGATAATGAGTACATTTCTTATCAAGCATTGTAGCCTTCTCCTTTGTTTCCCCTTCATAGCCCTTCCTATCTCACCCCACCTCCCCCCACCGAATCCTCCTTCCCCCCTCCCCAAAGTGGTAAAGTTCGTTTTTCGACATAAGGACTTGTACATCTCATTGTTGCAATGGGTCCACTCGTATCCCTATTTAAACGATTTGCTTTTTTCCCTTCCCCTCCACAAGTTATACCAACATCAAATACAGTGAAAGCAGGGGTTATAGTGCGGGGGGGGGGGGTGGAGGGACATACAAAGCAACAAAGAAACCAACCCTCCTTCCTGCAGGCATGTTTCCTTGAAGCTCTTTGTCTAACATTATCTCTCACACAGCCTCTGCACAAGGTTGCGTGGCACCTACTGGCCACATAAAGATGGCCACTCAGCTGGAGATACCAGGAACCACTGGAAGTGCAGAAACTTAAGCATTTGACCTTGTTTCTCTGGCTAGAGACTATTCATTGTATTTGCAGCCCCTTATTCTGTTGCCGATGTCAAATCAGAAGCCATCTATCCAACACAGGCAGCTTTATTAGATGTTCGAATTGGTTATGGAAGTGTCCCGCCCACCTGCGCCGGCCTCTCTTTCCTGAACCCAGCTAAGGACTCCTTGCAGACACATCCTCATGGCTGATTTGCCTGCTGTGATCTCTGCTCCTTTCCAAATGCTTGCTTTGGCAGCTTCCCCTCCATTGTGCCTGTGCTTCTCGGACTGGGTTCCCATGGTGGTTGGATATTGAGCTGCTTCTTAGAGGAGGAAACAAGGGTTGTTGTGTACAATAGCAGGCTTGAACTGGCCTGGAGGCAGGACAGACGCTGTCCCAGGTGGGACTTGTCAGGGCACAGTGCAGGCATCCTGCCACTGGGGCCTGGGTCACTGTGGTGAGCAGCAGTCACACGTGGCCCAACCGCACTTTTTGGCTTTACAAAGGGCTGCTCTCTGTTAATAAACGAGTTTTTCTTCCTGCTTGATTTGGCGCCCCGCTGTGTCTGATTGTCTCCCGGGATAAGGGAGGCTAGGGAACGGGTGAGCACTGCACTGACCTTTCCTCATACCCTGTCTACCTTTGGTGGGACAGATGAAGTCCCAACACCTAAGTATATCTTTGCCAGTTCTTGGGTTGAACTCAAGGCCTGGGCACTGTCTGTAGCACTCTACTACTTGAGCCACAGTCCCAATTCTGGCTTATTCTGTGTATGTGCTACTGAGAAATCGTACCTAGGGCTTCTTGCATGATACACAAGCACTCTCTCAATAATCCACATTCCCAGCCCCCTCATCTTTTTCTTAATGGTAGTTTTTTTACATCAGTATGCTGCCATTTTACATCCCCAAGTTTAATTTTCTGAATACTGGTTACTTCTACGAAACCTGATCTTCTCTTCTCCTGCCTGGTTTCTTACTGTTCCTGCATTGGCCTCATAATAAAATCTAAATAAAGGCTGCTGAGAGCGTCAGTGTATCATATAAGTACCCAGGCCTGGAAACCTGGAAGAGAAAAGCCATGGGCGTGAAATGAAGAGAATGAGGCAATATACACAAGGAGCATCTTTGAAAAATAAATGAGTAGATATAAGGAGAAGCATTGCATAAGGTCTGTTTGCATTCAGGGAGGTAGTATACAGAATAAGTAAGTAGGGCACTGAAAATTTTTGGTTGCATTCTAGTGCTTAAACTCAGGGCCCGATGCATCCCTCAGCTTTTTTTCCCAAGGCTGAGGATTTACCACTGCCACAGCTCCACTTCCAGCCATCTGGTCATTAATTGGACATAAGCGCCTCCCAGGCTTTCCTTCCTGGTCAGGCCTGTGAATCCTGCTCGTCTTTCTCTCTTAAAGCTGAAGCACTATTCTCTGGACCACTGTTCCACTTCTGGTTTTTTGGTGGTTTATTGGAGATAAGAGTCTCACAGAATTCCTGCTCCGGCTGAATTTGAACGGCAATCTTGTGAACAGGAAATAAGCGGCTTTCTTCAGGAATACACCAAGGAGCTCCTCCACACAAACCCTTAGTCTAAATCTCAAGAGGCACTAGAGAAAAAGAGATACATGAAGACGCGTCTAGTTTGTTCTAGATACTTAAGGTTGGAGACACACAACACTCATAATTATTAGATCATTTTATAGGAGCAATGAAGACAGTTTGAGGATCGCTCCAGCTTTTGGGCCTCTCATCTTAAGACAACAAATTCACTGCAGCTCAATGCTAAGTGACAGAACTGGCATGTCCTGTGGACATTTGCTCCCAAATCCTGTGACACTCATTTCTAACTTTTGGCTTCAAACCTGTGACTGAGACGAGAAGATGAGGAGAGAAAATCCTTCTCAGAGAAAACAGCTATAAAGAACATTGGGTAGTTAATTTATAAATTCAAACCTTTGGAATGACATGTTAAGAAGTCAGATTGTCCAGATTAAAAAATGAAGAAGAAAAGAAAGAAGGTGCCAGTGGCTTCTCACTGTAATCCCAGCTCCTAAGGAGGCTGAGGTGTAGAGAATCTGAGTTTGAATCCAGCCAGCATAGCAAAATCCATGACACTGTTATTTCTAAGAGATCAGAGAAAAACCCAGATATGGGGCTGTGATTCAAAGTTAATGCACTACCCTTGAGCAAAAGGAGCTCAGGGACAATGCCTAGGCTCATAGTTCAACCCCAGGAACTGCCTCCTCAAAAAAAAAAAGCCTGTATCTCCATGTTTTTGGGTATGTATGAATGTATTCCTATAGGTGAAGCTAAAGAGTAGTTATGATGAACGGCACCAAGCTAGGAAATTTGTATTCAATAAAATGATTTAGTAACAGAGACTGCTTTCATGACAATGCATAATCCAGGGCTCCCCTCACTGTTCCCAGTGTAGCGTGAGGGTTTCTCTGCATCCCAGGCCTGCTGGAAGAAGTCTCTCTCATTGTCTGGACAGGCAGACAAAAGGCCTCACTCCTGTACAGCTGTATAACAACTCCATCTGGGTCAGATAGTGAGGATGATTTTGGGCGGGCTCTGAAGGTCAGCAGAAAAATGTCTCTTTGTACCCCAAACTATCTCTCTCCCCAGTGCTCTGGTTTGATAGGAAGCCTTCATTTGTGCCACCTCCTGTGGCAGGCCAAGTCCTGTGCACTTTTCCTTCCTTTGTGAGACTATATTCCGGTGTTCAGATACAGTGCTCAAGAGTCCTGCTGGCAGACAACTAGGGCACTGAACTTAATTAAATGTTTCATTGCCTGTGATGATGGGCCTATGATGCCTCTCTTAGGTTTCTGGAAGCTTGGAAAATCCAAGCACATATCTGATATCACAAAGCTTCCTGTCATCTTGGGCTGGTGAATATCATCAGGTTTTGAAACATTTGACCTCTCCTAGTTGGGCCCTGGGTGGCTAGGTTTTGGGGTTGAACACAGGGCCAGGGTGCTGACCATGAGCTCAGTGCAGAAGCCCGGTGTTTTACCATTTTGGGTAGCAGCATCACTTTTAGTCTATCTTTCTCTCTCTATCTGTGCATGTGTGTGTGTGTGTGTGTGTGTGTGTGTGTGCGTGTGTACACACATGGGCACACAGGGGCACAGGCACATACACCATTCTTGGAGGTTGAACTCAGGACCTGAGCACTGTATCTAGTTTCTCTTGTACAATCATAGCCTTCTCCCACTTGAACCACAGAGCTACTTCAGGCCTTTTTTACTGTTGTGGTCCTGGGAAATCAAACCCAGGGTTTCATATTTGCAAAGCATTTTCCCCTTAAGGCACATTTCCAGCCCTAAACTTCAGATTTGTTAGTTTGTTTCTCTCTTTTCTTATTATTGTAGGAGTTGATGTTTGGGCCTGGGTGCTGTCCTTGAGCTCTTCAGCTCAAGTCTTGTGCTCTACCACTTGAGCCAAACACCATTTCAGCTTTTCTGGTGGTCCATTGGAGCTAAGTTTCTCAAGGACTTTCCTGCCCAGGGTGGCTTTGAACAATGATCCTCAGATCTCATCCTCCAGAGTAGCTAGGATGACAGCATGAGTGACAAGCACCTAGCTTCCACTTCAGGTTTCTTAGTGGTGAATTGGAGATAATAGGCTCATGGGACCTTTTGTGTCTGGGAAAATTTGGAACCCAGATCCTCAGATCTCAACTGCCTGAGTAGGCAGGATGAGAGACCTCAGCTATAGACCCCTAGGCTGTGGCATGTTCTTCAAGGGGGTCCATGGCTCCATGCGGTGGAGTGCTAACCATGAGCCCAAGAGGTAAGGGTCAGAGCGTAGGCCCCTATTTCAAGGTTCATGACAGAAAAAAACAAAACAGAACAATTGTCTGAAGTAGACAACTCACTAGTCTTCAGTAATACATAATTTTGTCCCTGCCATGGAGACATATCTGAGCTTCAATATTCTTGTCTGCAGAATCATCTCAGTGGGGAGATCTTACAAGGACCCAATTAAAGAATGCACCTGGTGAAGGGCACAGCACATGGCACTCTTTGCATGACTCAGCACATGGCATCCTGTGAAAGACTCAGAACCCAGCACCCAATGCAAGACTCAGCACACTGCACCTTGTGAAGGATACAGCACATAGTACCATGTGCAGGACTCAGCACAGAGTACCCTACGGAGGACTCAGTACATACCTCTGTCCCACAAGCTGTCATTACACTTAGGGCGCTCTAATCAATATCACCATTCTTTGAGGAACATTTCACAAACCACACAAGTTCACACCTAACAGTTTAGTGGGATTTTTTTTTTGGGTGGGGGAGATTAGTCATGGAGCTTGAGCTTAAAGCTTGGGGATATTATTGTTCTAATAACATTTGCACAAGGCTAGAACTCTACCACTTTGAGCCATATTTCAATTGAGTCTAGCAGACTTACTACCAGGTTTTAAGGCCCCAGAGTGGGCAGTATATCTGGGGTTAAGCCAGGGTAAGCCAGGATGATGGGGGTAACCTGTGGAGCTGGGTTGCAGCAGTTTATATCTGGCTAAGTCAGGTTAGGTGGCAGCTGTCAGCACCAGACTCCTAGCTTGCTCTGTCATGTGGTATTTGAAGTCCTATCCTTCTATAGTTGCAGTTAGAACATTATACATCTTTTTGGCGGCAGTCCTGTGGTTTGAGTAAGGGTTTTGACACTGTCCCTAAGCATTTGTGCTCAAGGGTAGAACTCAATTGATTGAAAGACAGCAGAACTTCTGGGTTTTATGTTTATGTGGCACTGAGAAATGGAACCCAGGGCTTCATGCTCACTAGGTGAGCAGTCAACCACCAAGCCCCAGGAGTGAACGAGGTATAGAGATTGATGTATATAAGCATTATATACACAGAAAGATGTCTGTATATTATTAATTTATAGATATTACTACCAATTATTACTTATTAAATTATGTCTCCATTTAATAATGTGTCCCAGTTAACAATTAATAAAGCATTAACTAAATTACTCAATATTTTGTTATTGTTTTCACATATGTACATACAGCCATACGCATAATTTCATATTTTATAGAATGAGACAGATATCTATATATTATTAAATTATGCATCATGTGTTACTACCAATTATTAGGTATTCATGTTTCCATGCAATTTTTATTCTGGTAATACTTAATAAAATGTTAAACTTAATCTACATCCTATAGTTTTTGTGTCTAATTTTATCCTAGAATGATTCACTACTAATTCGATCTGTTTTTCATTGATTGTAGTGACAATTCTTCCACCTATGACATTTTTTACATTTATGACATCCTATTACATATAGATTTGCATATATTACATATAGATTTGCATCTGAATTTATACATCCTACCTGTCAACGAGCACTTTCAAAAAAAAAAAGTAAACATGTGTCATGCTCGGCTTCCCACTCCAAGATTACATTTTTTGGCAGTGGTGGTATCTAACTCAGGCCCTAGAAGGCTCAATTCATGAATGGCTGACTGTCAGAACAGCAGCCTCTAGCCAATTCAGCTGCCAGGCACTTCCCAGGCCCTGAAATCGAACCCCGAATGTTGATCCCATATTGCGCTTAATATACTTATTCATTTTATTTTTGTTTTATTCATTTACTTACCATTTATTTTATTGACTTTTATTACACATGAAATATTTATTACATTTATTACCTAGTATCCGAGATAGATTTGCCTATATATGAAATTTCACACCTGATACCCAGGACATTCACAGAAAAGGAAAACATGTGTCGCCATGGGCTTCTTACTCCATGATTCAATTTTTGTGAGTGCTGGCATCTAAAGTCACAGCCTACAAGGCCCAATTCATGAATGGATGAGTGTCAGTATGCCAGCCTGAGGCATATTGAGCTGACAAGCATTTCCAGAACTTGAGATCCAGCTCCAGAGGTTGACAAAATTAGAACAGATAGACATGCAGATGGTAGTACACAAATAATTATTGATTTTTATAGAGTGCGAGAGATGTCTATACATTATTCCGTTACATAGGCTACATTCCTATCAATTCTTGGGTATTTAGTATACCTCCATGTAATTAAAATTATTGTTTTCATTGTTAATTATTAGTTAAATCAACCACTGTTCTGAAACTATTGTGTCCATGTAATTAATAGTATTCGTTGAATGTGTCAAAAATATTCATTAAAATCCATTGGCCTCCTAAAATCACTCTATTTATATAGTAATATTCAGAAACAACTAATTCAACCTTGCCATTCATAATCTTCCATCGGTGTTCCTATGAATAGGAAGGAGACTCTTAGGATCTCCCTCTATTGGTAGGGGTCAGGACCCGGCTTCAAACACAGGGCCTATATTTCCATGTTGGCCTATGGCTTCCCTGGTAGCCCACCAGCCTTCAGCAATGCCAAGTTACCAACATTCTTCAACTGTGTCATTCAGACGCAGGATGGTTACCTTGCAAAGAAGACAAATGTAAAACCGGTAGCCATCTGCAAGTTGCAAGTTTTTTTTTTTTTATCTGTGTCGCATTAATTATTTATTTTCTTGTCAGCCTTTGAGTCCCAGGAACCCAGGTTCGGCTATGGGTCCAGTGACTGCACCCGAGGATAGAGTGATCAAAGCTGAGGCAGAATTGCCATGACCTGAGTTCAAGCTCTGTGCTTGACAAAAGAAAAATACATACATACATACATGCCTACATGAATACATACATACATACGTACATACATTAAAAATATTTTAAAAAATTATGAGACTCCTTGGCTTAGAATTCATGCCATTTTTTCTGCCAGGCCTGGGATTTGAACTCAGGGTCTGGGTAAATCTGCAGTACTGTGGGGGATGGGAAAGATCACCATTCTGGAAGACAAGAAAGTCAGGCCTGTTTCTAGGGCCTGAATTCAAGTCTTGGCACTCAAAAAAATAATATATTTATATATTTTAAGTACATGGTTTTTATTGACCTACACATTTTTACTGCATACTAACTGCATATTGCAGTTAGTATATTCATTTTATTTTGTGTTTTATTTGTTTCTTATATATTTTAGTGAATATGACTACACATATATTTTTTGCATCCTATTACATAAGAAATAGATTTGCCTATATATTCTACATCATTCCTGAGTCCCAGAAATTTCACTGATAATGAAACCAAATGAGGCAATTGGCTTTCCTCAGGATTAAGTTTTTGGCAGTTCTGTGACTTGAACTCAGGGGCTAGCAGCCCACTTCATGAGTGGGTAACTGTTAGCATGCCAGTCTGATGCAAGAGAAGTTGGCGGGCAAATTTGAGGACCTGAGATCAACCCATAGGACTGGCCAATATATAAACAGATAGATGATTAGACTGCAGTGTGTGTGTGTGTGAGTGTGTGTGTTGTGAGCTGCTTTCAATCAGGGCTATCCCTCTACCACTGGAGCTACACAGCTTTACTTCTGGCTTTGTTGGCACTGAAGTTGGACAGGGATCTCAAGGACTTCCCTGCCTAGTGTGAATTTGACCATTATCCTTCTATTACAGCCTTGTAAGCATCAATGAGGACTGCTGAGAGCCACTGGTGCCTGCCTAATCATTGGTCTTGCTGTTCTTGGACAGACCAGTGAGTTCCCTATCCTTGAGTTAAAATGGTGGGAGCTGGAGCCCACAGTTAGAATCCTGGTCCTGCCAACTCCAAATGGAAGGAGATCTTTAGAAAGTCATTCCTAGCTATATGAATACCAAGGGAATGTGATGTATGTTATGATTGAATGGGCAGCTCTTAAGTAATTCTAGGATAAAATTATACACAATTATATTATAGGACACTGGTCGATTTTAATCAATATTTCATGAAGCATTTAAACAATCATGTTCATTAAATGGAGGCATTATGAAATACCTAAGAATTGTGCTTCACATAGTATAAAGGTGCCATTTTTTTCTACTAGGACTGGGATTGGAACTCATAGTCTGGGTAACTCTGTTGCACTGTGTGGAAATGGAAAGCTAGCCTTCTTGAAGTCAAGAAATTCGTTTCTGTTCCTTAGGTCTGAAATCGATCCCCAGCACAAGAATACATCCTATTTGTGTACATTTTAAATATATGATTTATATTTATATACATAGGTTGACACCATATTGCATTCAGTGTAGTTATTCATTTTATTTTTTGTTTTATTCAGGTGTTTGTGGGGCACATCGGCAGCAAAGATGGTGCTGAGAGGAAGTTGAGTGGGCACAGCCCAATTGTTTACCTTAAAATCTGATTGGATAAAGCTTAGGTGCATGATAGGGTGTGACCTTTACAGTGATTTGTTGGTTCCTTTCCCTCCCCTTCCATGCCTCGCACTTTTTCCCTTTAACAGGTGCTTGCTGTGTGGTAATAAAGGAGTTCTTGCTTGACTTGACTCCCCATTGTGTCTGAATGTCCCCCAGGCTAAGGGAGGCTGGGGAACGGATGAGTGGCACACTTACCATTCCCGGGCCCCATCCATCTTTAGGGGGCAAACAAAGACCCAACATGTATTGACTGTTTATTTTATTGACTAATATGGCACATAAAACATTGGTTATATTGATTAAATAGGATATAGATCTGCATATGTATTCCACTTATACCTGACACCCAGGACTTTCACAGAAAAGGAAAACATGTGTCACCATCAGTTTCTTACTTCATGATTCATTGTTTGGGCATGATGGCATCTGAACTCTAGGACCACAGGGCCAAATTCATGAATGTGTGTGAGTTAGCGTGCCATCCTGGAACAAATTGAGCTGGTAGACAGTTCCCAGGATCTGAGATCAAGCACCAGGTGTTGACAAAATATGAACAGATTGACACGCAGATATATATATATATATATATATATATATGTATATATATATATATATATCTTTACAGAGTGTCAGAGATGTCTATCAATTTTTCAATTATATAGACTACATTCCTACCAATTCTTGGGTATTTATTATGCCTCCATGTAATTAATGTTATTATTTTTATCTTCAATAAACTATTAAATAAATCAGTGTCCTGAAATTATTGAATCCCTGTGAGAAATAGTATTCTTTTAATGTTTCATAAGATATTAAATAAAATCAATCAGCTGACTGAAATCATAAAGTCTAATTGTGTACAAGTATCATTCATGAACATGTCATTCAACTGTGATATCGATAACATTCCATCATTATTCCTGTGGATGGGAACGAATTTCTGAGGATCTCCCACCATCTGGAAATGGCATAACTATATTCGAAATGTAGGCTTATGTTGCCGTGCGGGACAATGGCTTCTCCAATAGCCCTCAATTTAAAAAGTATATTTAGTTCCTTGGTTTGCAATTCATGACATTTTTTCTTCCAGGCCTGGGATTTGAACTCAAGGTCTGGGTATATTTGCAGCACCGTGACAGAAGGGAATCTGAACATGCTTGAAGACAAGAAAGTCAGGCCTGTTCCCAAGGCCTGAATTCAAGCCTAAGAGCTGGGAAACATACTCTTTATATCCATTTTAACGATAGGATTTATACTTCCATACACATAGTCAGTCCATATTTTGTTGGGTGTGGTTATTCATTTTATTTCTTGTTTTATTCATTGATTTACCATTTATTTCATTCACTCTGATGACCCCCTCTAACATTTATTACATTGTTTACATCCTATCACAGCATCCAGATTTGTAAATATGTTCTCTATCATGCCTGACTCCCAGGACTCTCACAGAAAAGGAAACATTAAATTTTTGGCAGTGCTGGGATGTGAACTCAGGGTTTAGCAAGCCCAATTCACGAATGGATGAGTGTCAGCATGGCAGCCTTTAGGCAATGAAGCTGTGAAGTGGTTCCCATGTGCTGAGATCCAGCCCCAGGTTTGGCCAAAACAGTGATGCATGTATAGGCAGAGTGTGGTATACAAATAAATATATATTAGTAAGGAGCATCAGAGCAGTCTATCTATGATTGAATGGCACCTACTACATTCCTACCAACTCTTAAGCATTTATTATATCGCCATTGAAGGAATATTATTCTTTTCATGCATAATAACCTATTAATTAAGTTCAATCAGCATCCTAGGATTATTGCATCCAATTTTAGACTAGACCGAAGCATGAACTACTCTTTCAATTGGTATCCCTATGCATAGGAACTAGTCTTTTGTGATCTCTTGCCACTGGTAGGTGTCAGTACTGGGATTTGAACCCGGGGCCTATGGATTCCCTGATAGCAAGCCAGCATTCAGGTATGGCAGTTCAGGTCCACTTTGCAGCCATGTTATTCAGACCCAGGATGGTCACTGTGCAAAGAAACAAATGTAAAACCCTCAGCTCTCTGCAGCTTGCCACTTTTTGTGCTATGCTACGATTTTTTTTTTTCTTGCAAGCCCTCTGGGCCTAGGAACCCTGGATTGACTATGGGTCCAAGGGTGCCCCACCCTAGGGCGATTGATGCTGAGGCAGAGTTGCCATGACCTGAGTTCAAGCCCCGTGTTGGCAAAATAAAGAATAAATAAAAAAATTAATTAATTATTTAACTAAATTAAAAAAGAAATAGCCCTTGTTTTGAATTTCTACCAGTTTTCTTCATTAACCTGGGATTTGAACTTAGGGTCTTGGTAAATATGTAGCAATGTGAGGGAAAGTGAAGATTTGCCACTACTTGAGTTCAAACCTCATGCAAATCCAAAAATAAAAATTAAGTCACTGAGCTCAGCAGGGGGAGTAGTTGTGGAGTTGGGAGGAAAGGAATGCTCGGGGGAAAACAAAGGAGGATGCAACACTGCTCAATAGGAAATGTACTCACTACCATGCTCATTTAAATGTAACCCCTCTGTACAACATTTTTACAATAAAAAAATGAAAAAAGTAGTGCTCAGACAAGCATTTTGGGGGTAAAAGAAAGGTGTCTGAATCGATGTACATAATTCTACAGTGTGTTTTTTTAAAATGTTCATTATGTAACTGAATAAACATAACTGCTTCCATTAAAAAAAATAAGTCACTGTCTTGGAACTGGGGCCAGTATTTCCATCATTGCTGGTATTGATCTCACCATCCAGGTAACTCTTTTGCACCATGGGTGAAGGCAAAGCTCCCTGTCCTTGAGGAAAGAAATTCAGGCTAGAGTTCCCAGCGTCTGAATGAAGGCACTGCAATGGAAAAGCTATTTTTATATATGTGTAATATATGATATATATTTACATATGTATGTTTATTACATATATTATAATTTTTATTATTGATTTTGTATTTTATTTTTTTACTTTTCATTTACTTATTGTTTATTGTATTTAGTATTATTATACACATAATATTTAGTACATGTTGTATATCTATTATAAATTTATACACAATAGTTTAAGACGACTGGTTTTTCATTAATATTTTATTAAGTGTTGAAACATGATACATAATTAAATGGAAGCATTTGTCACAGTCTTCACATGTTTAGAGTCTCTTCCAAGTATGAACTTTGTCTTCTTTATCTTTAGAACCTTCCTATAGGAATTTTTTAGATGATTTATACTCACAAGCCTTTTCTTCGGGATAGTCAAGTTGAAGAATAAATTTGTAAGGGTGGGGCTAGAAATGTTGCTTAGTGGTAGAGAGCTGGCTCAGCATGCATGAATGGTAAGGTTTGGATCCTCAGTGCCACATACTCAGAAAAAGCCAGAAGCTGTGGAGTGGCTCAAGTGGTACAGCACTAGGCTTGAGAAAAAGGAGCTCAGAGACAGTACCCAGGTCCTTAGTTCATGTCCCAGGTCTGGCAAAAACAAGAGGCCAGATGCCTGTGGCTCACAATAGGAACCTTAGCTTCTCAAGAGGCTGAGATCTGAAGACCACAGTTCAAAGAGAGCTTAGGCAAGGAAAACCTGTTAGACTCTTATCTCCAATGAACCACAAAAAGACCACATGTGGTCCTGTGGGTCAAGTGGTAGAGTGTTCAGCTTGAGCTGAAGAGCTCAAGTACAGTGCTCATGCTTGAGTTTGAGACACAAAACTGGAAAAAAGTGAGGGTTAAGCAAAGTCCTTTTCCT
This sequence comes from Dipodomys spectabilis, assembly GCF_019054845.1. Taxonomy (NCBI): domain Eukaryota; kingdom Metazoa; phylum Chordata; class Mammalia; order Rodentia; family Heteromyidae; genus Dipodomys; species Dipodomys spectabilis. The sequence continues at coordinate 79,473 of NW_024870831.1, read as the reverse complement.
TTTTGCTAATTAGAATATACTCTGAAAAAATGATTGTTCACGTACACCAGAATTGGAGTTAGAGCTCAAGGTTCAAGTGTAGTCCATCCATATGCACAGCCTCTCAGACTCTAGCATTATAACCTTGGTGTCCTACGGTTCTGAAAGGTCCAATGTTGAAAGGCCTAATATGCTGCCCAAGCCCTTTGTGATAAGCAGTTGACTTGTAATGCCAAAGTTATTACAATTCTGAACCTAGGAGAGCACCAGTAGCTCGTGCCCATCACCCTTGCTCAGAAGGCTGAAGTCTGAGGATCACAGGATGAAGCTAGCCAGGGCTGGAAAGTCTATGACACTCTGACTTCTACTTCTGAAAGGTCAGATGTTCAAGAGCTTCCTGTGTCTCCCTTGGTAATGAGAAGTTGCTTGCACTCTAAATTTTCTTAGAGTTATTGATTATAAAAGCAGGAAATAAACATCAGTGACCAATCCTGGGTTCAAATGAAGTTCTCAGCTTCCAAGCCCTAGTCCTGTTAGCAGGAACAACTCCAGTGTAACAATATTTGAAGGAAGAAAACAGTTTCAAAAGCCAAACTAGGTAAAGAGACCTAGGCCTACAGGATTAGGAGGCAGAATGTACACACTCAACAGGGAAGTGAGCTGCAAAACCACTTCATTCCAGACACGGCCAGCAATGAGGGGAAACCTGAAACTTTTGTCAGAGTTACACCAGGGTTAGGATTTTCTCAGCCTCTTCAAACAATGACTAATTAACCTTCCTTCCTCAGGTGAAGGGAACCTCAGGCTATCTTCAGGTTAACAATAGAGAGCCTTGCTCTTTGGTCTTAGGGAGTGGGTTTTTGACTCTCCATCTGTCAGATTTGAAGGCCCTTCTTCTACCTCTGCCAGTCCATTCACCTTCCTTCATTCTCCACATCATTAATGTAAATCCCCAGTCCAAGGAGAGGCAGGGCCCTTTCTTTTCTGACTCCAAATACCTGAGTTATAACCTGGCTCTGCCCTCTTGACTCTGGGGACCTCGGCTGCCTGAGAAGTGGGAGACAGTCTTCCTGCTCTGTGGTTATGTGAAGACCATGTTGGTGTCCTGGCACACTGCAGAAGACCTCATGACTGGGGAGTGTTCCCGTTTTTCCTCCTGACATCCAAGACCAATTCTTGCTTTTTCTTGAATGTGCTACTGAGGAATCAAACCTAGGGCTTCTTGCATACTAGACAAGCACTCTCTCACTAATCCACATTCCCAGCCCCCTCATCCTTTTCTTAATGGTAGTTTTTACATAAGTATGCTACCATTTTATGTCTCCAATTTTAGTTTTCTGAATACTGGTTACTTCTAAGAAACCTGATCTTCTCTTCCCCTGCCTGGTTTGTAACTGTTCCTGCATTGTCCTCATAATAAAATGTAAATAAAGGCTGCTGAGGGTGACCTGCTTCAGGCAGATGGCTGCACAGATTGTTGTGTATATGTTTGTTAACACTCCTGGACCTTGAACTCAAGATCTGGGCACAATCCTTGAGCTGCTTTACTTAAGGCTAGCCCTCTAACACTGGTATCATATGGCTATACTTCTCGCTTTGTTACACTGAAGTTGGACAGGGCTCTCAAAGACTTTTCTGCCTTGGGTGACTTTGACCATGATCCTCCTATCACAACCTTGTAAGTATCAAGGAGGAGTTCTGAGAGCCACTGGTGCCTGCCTAATCATTGGTCTTGCTGGTGTTCTTGAACGGCCCAGTGAGTTCCCTATCTTCGGGTTGAAGTGCTGGGGGCTGGAGCCAACAGTTTGAATCCTGGTCCTGCCACCTCCAAATGGCAGGAGATCCTAAGAAACTCATTCCTATCCATATAAATACCAATGGAATGTGATGTATGTCATGATTGAATGGGAAGTTCATAAATGATTCTCGGATAAAATTGGAAACAATTAGATTATAATACACTGATCAGTTTTAATTAGTACTTTATGAAACATTTAAACAATCACATTCATTAAATGGAGGCATAATGAAACACCTCAGAATTGGGTGTCACATAGTAAGGGTTGCCATTTTTTTTCTGCCAGGACTTTCTTTAGTTAATTTTTATATCCCATTTTCTGAATGTAATTTGGTATATGAAACTAGGATATATTATAAATCAATTATTCAAACAGTTTTTTATCAGAAATGTTTATAGCAAAATATAGAGATAAATCCAAATTATATATATTTGAAGACAGTGCTTGGTTAGTCCTCTTCTCATATTCCCCATTCCCTTCATGAGAATAATACACATTGTAAGGTAATGCTTAGACTGTTTTGGTGAAATAGGTTGACTTTAAACCAGTGAGTTACTCTATGCTGCATTTTGTTTGCTTTATATCCAGAAAATCTAAACTCATACTTTATCATTTTCCTTTGGCTTTATACTCAGATTTAATCTCTGATGGGTGACAAATAAAGATATAAACATTTTTTAACAGTGGCTAAATTTGGACTGTGGAATCTAGGTACAATGCAACTCATGAAGATAGTCCTCATAAGTCATGAGACCTTGGTATCAAAATGTGAATCAATGCTTACTGGTGTAATGCTTATGAGATTTTGTGTATTATAAACAGTACTTATCAGAATGCTTTTGGATTCAACATCGTTTCATGGGTTAGGAACAGAAGAGAGACATTATACTCAGAACAAAATTTAAGGAGGCATCCAAAATTAGTTACCAAGATATACATCATGTAACGTAATGTTTTAAAAATGCAAACTAAAGGAAATAATTTATGAAAAAACATGAACATTTACAATAAATATAGAATCACTATGACTGATTTTTCTTTTACCCCAGTTGCAATACGGCTTACATAATGACTTTTCTGGTGATATGTTTAATTAGGTCTTGATATTTAGTTGGAGAAGTTATGTTTTTTCAATTATTCATTTGTCAGATCAAAGATGAAATGAATTCCATGCCAGAGTCAACATCCATAATAATGTTACAGATGTATCCTGTTACTTTGCCAAAGTTTCAAATCAGCTTGAGTAACTGGGGTCTTTTTTTGGGTCTAAATAAATGAGTATGCAATTTTGTCAGTACTAGAAAGATTTTGACCACCATTTGTTAAGCTATTATTTTCCAGAAAATACTTCTCTCTTTTCAGGAGACTTTTAATTTCATTTATATCATGTGTTGATATTCTCCTTTAGATTACCCACATTCAGTCTTGTACAAAGTGTAATTTGGAGTAGTTTAAAGTTATATACACTCATGTACACTGCTCAGATTCTATTATTTGCATATTTTTTCTTGTTAAATCAGTAGGAATTCGTTCTCAATATGGATAATATTGGACTTATTCATTGCTTTTCTGAATTTGTTAAGTATGTCATGATTTTGTTATTTTATTCTTTTAAATATGTGCAGATCTCACTCCACAAACAGTCACATTCATTTTAAACAATTTGATCCATTCAAGGGATTTGCTACATTAGGTTCATCTAGATGAATTTAATTACAAATTAATACAACCATATTTCTGAGACACAGTTATCTTTATGGCTCTACTCCAAGTTAACATGTATTTGAGGTTTTTGTGCTTAAAAAAACTGGGCACAACATGTTTTTGTTCCTGGGGGACTTCTACTTTGTTGATTGTTTTTCCAGTTGTGGTGACTTCAATATATGTGTGCATTTTATTTCAATTGTTTGTGTCAATATTTTATTTCATATAACAGAAATTACAAAAATAGTCAGTGATTTAGAATTATTCCAAATAGATTCTAAGAGAGACACTTGAAATTTTGTGACAACTGTGAATGGGCAGGTCTTCATAGTGGAGGGGATAGCAGAATAACAGACATTGTTTGACATGATTTTAATTCTTCCTCCTCTTGCCTCACTATTTCCAATGGTATTACTTCAAAGTCTTTTGTGGAAAGAAAATATTTTTGTCTGTATGAACTCAGAATTTTTTATTCAATTGGGACACATTGTACATTTATATTTCATTTTAACTCAAAAATCTTCTTTCCTTCATTTAAAATAACAGTTATGAATTTATAGTGCTAAAGTAGCATCTACTAATTTATACGAAATGGTCCAAACTATTTTCACTTCACACTATATGTAATATAGAGTGTAATAATAATAATGAGTAATATAGTATGTAATAATTCCCTTTGGGGAAAGTCAATTACAGTGGGTTTTTGTGAGATACTGAGTAATAGTAAAACATATTTGATTTTATTAAAAAAATTCCTAGTTACATCTAAAAATTACTCATAGTTATAAATTAATGCTGAACAAATAACATTGTTTATTAGAAAAATCCAGAAGTTTCAATATGCTTGTTTTTTTAAACTTGTCTTGAATCTGGGCTTTGGTGGCTCATGCCTGAAATCCTAGCTACCCAAAAGTCTGAGATCTGAGGATAGTGGTTCAAAGCCAGCACGGGCAGAAAAGTTTGTGAGACTCTTATCGCCAATATATCTCTTGAAAACTAGAAACTGCACTGTTGCTCAAGTGGTACAGTGTTATCCTTGAGCTGAAGGGCTCAGGGACAGTGCCCAGGCCCAGTGTTCAAGCCCCATGACAGGCAAAAAAAAAAAATGGCATGGATTTTTACTTTATTATTTCATGATTTTTAATGTGAGGGTTTACAATTACATGAACAAACTAATGAGTACATTTCTTATCAAGCATTGTTGCGTCCTCACTTGTTTCCCCTTCCCATCCCTTCCCATCTCCCTTTCTGCCCCCCCCCCTCCCGCCCCCTGAGCCAAAGTTGTAAAGTTCGATTTTCGACATAATGTCTTGTACATGTCATTTTTGCAATGGGTTCACATGTATCCCAATTAGTTTTTTCCTTCCCCTCCCCAAATTATACCAACATCAAATACAGTGAAAATAGAGGTTATATCGTGGGGGAGGGACATAAAAAGCAACAAAGAAATCATCTTGTAAATATCTAGAAACAACAGCAAGAAAGAAAAACCATTTGAGTCCTTATCCTGGTGTTCATTTCACCTACCATCAACTTGTCTGAGAGATTGTGTTTATCACTGACATATACTAGTTATTGCAAATAAGGGAAACCATGGAAGCTATGTTTCTTTGGGCCTGGATTAATTCACTTAACATAATATTTTCCAAGGCTTTTCATTTCCTAACAAATGGGGCAATGCCATTTTTTCTGATGGAGGCATAGTATTCCATTGTATATATATATATTTATATACATATATATATATGTGTGTGTGTGTGTGTGTGTGTGTGTGTGTTTGTGTGTGTGTATATATATATATATATATGTATCTATCTATCTATTTATTTATCTATATATACCACATTGTTTTACTGTAAAATTCCGTACAGAGGAGTTACAATTACATGGGCAAGGTAACAAGTACATTTCTTATCAAGCATTGTTGCCACATTTTAATCAATCCATTCATCTACTGAGGGGCATCTGGGTTGGTTCCATATCTTGAGTATGGTAAATAATACTGCAATAACCATAGCGGTGCTGGTAGCTTTAGTATGGGCTTGTTTGTGATCATTTGGTAAATGCCCAAAAGTGGAATTGCTGTGTCATAGGGGAGCTCTATATGTAGTCTTTTGAGGAACCTCCATATTAGTTTCCAAATGGTTGAACAAGATTACAGTCCCACCGACATTTTTCCAGCTTCTGTTGTTCTTACAGTTCTTCATTATAGCCATTCTAACTGGGGTAAGGTGGTATCTCAGTATAGTTTAGATTTGCATTTCTTTTATTGCTAGGGAGGTCGAGCATTTCTTCATGTATCTATTGGCTATCCTTCTTTCCTCTTCAGAGAAGTTTCTCTTTAGTCTTCAGCCCACTTATTTATTTGGGAGTTGTTTCTTTGAGGATTTGTTGTTGGAGGATTTAATTTTTTGAGTTCCAGGTATATTTTAGATATGAGACCCTTGTCCATTGTATGGCTAGTGAAGATCTTCTCCCAATCCGTGGGCTTTCTACTGATCTTGCTAGCTCTGTCCGTTGCCATGAAGAAGCTCTGCAATTTCATGCAATTCCATTTGTCCAACCTTTCTTTGATCTGTTGTGCTTCTGGGTCTCTATTAAGAAAATTTCTGCCTGGGCCAACGACACATAAATTTTGTCTTAGTTAGACCTGCTATGTTTTCAGGGTGTCTGCTTTGACTCTGAGGTCTTTCATTCATTTGGAGTTGATTCTTGTGCAGGGTGATATATATGGATCTAGCTATAGTTTTCTACAAGTGATGAACCAATTTTGTCAGCACCATTTACAGACGAGGCTCTTTCTTCCATTCTATTTTTTAGCTCCCTTATTGAAGACTAGGTGGCTATAGGTCTGTGGCTTCATTTCTGGGTTTTCAATTCTATTCCACTGGTCCTGAGGTCTGTTCTTGAACCAGTACCAAGCTGTTTTGATTACTGTGGCTTTGTAGTAGAGTTTGAAATTTGGTATTGATATTCCTCCACCACTTTTCTTTCTGTTAATGATCTTTTACGCTATTCAGAGTCTTTTATTGTTCCATAATTATTTGGATTGCCTCTTCTATTTTCTTGAGGAATGAGTTTGGAATATTGATAAGAATCACATTGAATTTGTAGATAGCCTAGGGAAGTATTGCCATTTTCACGATGTTGATTCTGCCAATCCAGGAGCATCGGAAGTTTTTCCACTTTTTAAGTTCCATTTTTATTTCCTTTTTCAGGTTTTTAAAGTTTGCATCATAAAGATCCTCTCATAAAATACCTAGGTATTTTATTTTTTATTGGTTATTATGAATTGAGTTGTTTTCCTGATTTCAGCCATGCTTTTCTCATTGTTGGCACTCAGAAAAGCCATTGATTTTTGATCGTTAATTTTTCCCCTGCTACTTTGCCAACGTTTTGAATCAGCATGAATAATTTCGGAGTGGAGTCGGTGGGATTACTTAAATACAACATCATGTCATCTGCATATAGGGAGAGTTTTACATTATCTTTCCCTATTTGGAGCCCTTTTATGTTTGCATCTTGTCTTTTGCTGTAGCTAGGCATTCTATTACTAAATTGAAGAGAAGTGGAGAGAGTGGACATCCTTGTCTCGTTCCTGAGTTCAGAGGAAATTGCTTTAGTTTTTCACCATTAACTATATTGCTGGATGTAGGTTTGTCATATACAGCCTTTATTGTATTGAGGAATGTTGACTGGATTTATAGTTTTTACAGAGCTTTCATCACAAAAGGATGTAGGATTTTGTCAGTGCTTTTTCTGAATCTATTGAGATAACCATGTGGTTCTTATCCTTGCTCTTGTTGATGTGATGAATTTTATTAACTGATTTGCATATATTGAACCAGCTTTGCATCCCTGAAATGAATGCTGTTTGATCATTGTGTATGATTTTTTGGATGAATTGTTGACATCCATTGGCCCAAATTTTGTTGAGGTGTTTTGCATCAATGTTCATCAAAGAAATGGGTCTACAGTTTTCTTTGTTTGATGAGTCCCTGCCTGGTTTTGGGATAAGGGTTCTGATGGAATCATAGAATGAATTCTGTAATGAACTTTCTCTTTCAATTTTATTGAAGAGTGGGAGGAGTATTGGTGTGAGCTCTACATTGAAGGCCGTATATATTTCCGCTGTGAATCCATCTGGTCCTGGGATTTTCTTAGATGGGAGGACTCATTGCTGTTTCTATTTCTATGCTTGATATGGGCATGTTAAGTTGATTTAACTCATCTTGTTTGTTTCGGCATGTTAAGATTTGCTAGGAAATGCTACATTTCTGTCAGGCTCTCAAAGTTATTCGCATAATGGTTTGAAAAGTATTCCCTTATAATTTTTGGAATCTTGGTTGTTTTTGTGATGATGTTTCCATTCACATCTCTGAGTTGACTTTATTTTTAAATTTGGGTGAGTTCTTTTCTTTTTCTGATAAGATTTGCTTAAAGGTCTGTCAATTTTGTGAATTTTTTCGAAGTAACAACTTTTTGTTTTGTTGATTCTTTCTATGATGTTTGGTTTCTAATTCATTTAATTCTTATTTAATTTTAATTATTTCTTTCCATCTAATGGATTGGGGTTTATCTTGCTGCTCTTTTTCAAGGAGGTTCAGATGTCTTATTAAATTGTTGGTTTTAGATCTCTCCAATTTGTTGTTGTACAACCACTAAGCTATAAACTTGCCTGTGAGTACTGCCTTTGCTGTGTCCCAAAGGAGCTGGTAATTGGTGTGTTCATTTTTTTTTAATATCATGAACATTTGCATTTCCTTTCTAATTTCTTCCATGACTCATTGGTGATTCAACAATGTGTTGTTCAGCCTCCATGTTGTACAGGACTTTCTTTGTTGGCTTTTAGTGTTGAGTTCTAATTTTATTCCCTTGGATGCTGTTTCTTGGCATTTACTGTGGTCTTGTTGGTTTCCTATGTGTAGGACACTTTTGTCTTTTGTAGGACTGGTTTGGTGGAGATGTATTGTTTCAATTTATCTTTGCTATGGGAGGTTTTTCTTTCACCTCCAGTTATGAAGGAGAGTTTAGCTGGGTACAGTATTCTTGGTTGATAGTTGTTTGTCTTTTCGCATGGCATATACCATTTCAGGCTCTTCTTGCTTTAATCGTCTCTGCTGAGAAATCTGGGATGATTCTAATTGGTTTCTGTTTATAGGTGATTGTTCTTTTCTCCTTGAGATCTTTAAGGCTCCATTCCTTGGTCTGAATTGATCCTGTGCAGATTATAATGTGACAGTGGGATGTCCTGTTTTGATCTGGTCTATTTCTGGTTCCATAAGCTTCTTGTATCTGAATAGGTCTATCTTTTTGCATTTTTGGGAAGTTCTCTGCTAGAATTCTGTTAAATAAATTTTCTAGAACATTAACTTCTGTCTCTAGGTGCTCCTCTACACCCATTATCCTCAGATTAGGCCTTCTGATGGTGTCTTCCAAATGTTGAATAGATCTATCATATTTTTTGGACTTGATTTGGAAGGTTGTATGTTCTTTCTCTATAATATCTAGGTTGTCTTCAATCCCCGAGATTCAATCTTCTGCATGGTCTAACCTACTGTCAAGATTTTGTACTTTGTTTTTTATTTCATTTCCTTGTAATTGGTCAGCTTCGATGGCTTCAAATTCTTTGTTGGAGCTTTGTTTTAGATCTTGTATGAACATCTTAATTTCCTTAATTTGGTGTTCAGTTTCTCAAATCACTTAGTTGATTGGTTATGGTATCCTTGTCTTGCTCCTTTCAGCATTCCATTTGTGATCTCCCTGACTTCTTTCAGCTGTCTGTTTATGGATTCCATGAATGCCTCTATTGATCTTTGTCTATTCTCATCCTGCTCTCATGATTCCTGTATTATTCTTTGATTAGTTTAATCAAGTTCACGCAATTCTAGTAATTCTCTATGGCTGTGCTCAGCCTGCTCACGCATCTCCTGTATTTCTCTTTGACTATTCTCAACCTGCTTATGCAATTCCTGCATTAATCTTTAAGTAGCTTCCTAATGCTTAAAAAATTCCTGTATGAATTTTAGTTTGCCTCCTCTCTCTCCTTATCATGCTCACACTGAGTCCTTTGCAAGTTTTCAATCATTCCATTCACTATGTTTACCAGTAGCGTTTGTACAGGTTTTTATGGAACTCCTCTGGTTTATTCATTAACAATTCTGTAACCTTCTTAACATGAGTGGGAGTTGAGATACCTGGACTTGCCATTTTTATTGTGCTTTTCGACTTGTTCTGCCCATTTGGTATGAAAATAACACCAATTTTGTGCTAGAACACTATTTTAAGACAAGCATCAACCAGAGTCCTGTGGTTGCACAATCAAAATGGCTGCAGATAAAATCTAATTCAAAAGATACAATCTATTCAACTTAAAACAACTATTTATTAATGGGCTACGAACAGAAAAAAAGGATTTGGCAATCCAGAAATTATTAGATTAAGGGAAAAATATGGAGACAAATAGGACTAGAGGGATGTGGAGGGGTAAAAGGAGAGTAAATTTAATCAAATCCTAATCTCAGAGAGGGAAATGAATTGGACAGAATGATAGGAGAGAAATAAAAAAAAGAAAATTGGAAAAACAAAAATTAAATTTAACAAGTGAAACACTTAAAATTACGTACTTTTAAAGAAATGATATTGACAGAAGAAAAGGATAGGATGCGTGGAAGTGAGGGATAGAAAGGAAACATTAAAGCAAAAAAATAAGAAAAATTAAAATTAGTTTCTTGATAATTATGTAGGCATAAAGAGATGATACTACTCTTAAAGAAGTTAAGCCTAAGAGGTTGTGAATTGAGTAATAAATTTCTGGATTAAGTATGTACACAATGGGGGATAAAGTCTAATAATTGACTACAGGTATATATTGGGATGAGGAGAACAGCAATTAAATCATGTAAAAAAAAAAAAGAGAGAAAAAATGAAAACAATAAAAAAGGCCCAAAAGGTCAAAAGAGATCAAACACATCCACATACACACACACACACACACACACACACACACACCCCAAAAATAAAAATTATGAGAAAAAAGTTTAACAGAAAACATTTTAAAAAATAAAAATTTAAGAAAAGTTTCAAAAAAGAGTTCCTTAATTTTTTTGGGGGGGAGTGGGGGCTGAATGGGAAGACCCTGTATCTCCTCTGTGTCCATAACAAGTCTCTTGGTGGAGTCTTGGGTCTGCTTGTGGTGTTTGGTTTTCTTATGGCTTGATTGGTTTCTTAAGTCAGTTTGGGCAGGCAGAAACTGCTCTGTGTTAGGCATGTTTTTTGATCCTCCTGCCAGGCTAGTTCAGCTGGAGGGAGATCTGCTTGGAGTATCACAAAAGAGAAAGATGGCTGTTTCCTCTAGTTTGGAGATGTTGTGATGAGGCTAGGTTCTGCTTAGGGGTGAGGTCTTTCAGTAAACAGTAGCTTTTCCCTGAGGGGTAAAATCCTGAGACACTCACAGAGCCCAGCTTGGAGCTTTTCTCGGGGTTTATGTTTACTGAATTTCAATTGTTTGTCTAGGCTGTTGTTGGGAGGGATAGTCTCTGGCTGTGTTTACCTGGTGAAGAAAGTCACTTCTCTGTGGGCAGAGTTTTTTCTCCCTGGGTGGGATGACTTTCTCCTGGGCGGAACGGACATCATAAACCTATTATGTGATCGTGGTATTTCCCCTGCCAGGTAAGTATGGGAAGGGATGGGAAGAGGAAACAAAGGAGGAGGCTATAATGCTTGATAAGAAATGTACACATTATCTTGCCCATGTAATTGTAACCCCTCTGTACAGTATTTTCACAATAAAAAAAATTATTGTGACTTATTATAACATCGTAAACCTATTGTGACTTCATCACCATTATGGCATCACCAACAAAGTATAACATCAAAATATTATTATCACTCAATATTGTGACATCATATTGCCATTGTGATATCATTGTTCCATTGGGTTTTTCAAACCTATTTTGACCTCATAACATTTTACAAAAATAGTGGCCTTTGAGACTATTAACATGTGAACTTGTACACTTATAATGCATGAAACACAAGGCAATCCAATGAGGCACATTGAAGATAATTTTATTTACACTAGAACTGGGTCTGCATTTACCTTGTCCTGTGCCGTACACTCAGTGACAGCCCAGCCCCAACCACCAAACCTCAGACATCCAATAGGCATAGTTAATTGGTTTGCAAAACACCAACCCCCCAAATTACCATCTCCACGCTCCAAACTTCAATAGGTAAGGCTTTTCCCTTTTCCCTTATTCCTTCCTTCTTTATAGACCTTTCCTTCATTTCCCTTTTTCCCTTCCATCACTTCCTTCTTCTCTTTAGGCCTCTCCACTACACTTCTCTGGCCTTGTGGCCAATTGGATTCCTTCCCCTCCTGCTCGCCCTCAAATTCCTCTTCTCGCAGGTCTTTCCCCTCCTGCTGTCTCACCATTTCCTTCGTTGCAGGTCTTCCCCTGATTTTCTCCAATTCCATTGCTCTGACCATGCAGCCTATATATAGGTTAAACCCCTCCATCATTCCAGTGGGTCTCTTACCTAACAGTTTTCAACCATCACTTCACAAACTGCCTGTTCCCCAATCAATTCTTCACAGCTCATCATGTGAGGATGACATCCTACCCCCTCCTGCAGCATACCCTGCTCACTTGTGTGGCATGCCCCATGCACTCCAGTGGGCCAGGTCATGGGGCAACATTGATTAGTGGGCCCTACTCATTATTAGGACCATGCTGCTTTATGTATCCCCCAATGTTGTTCATGTCCAATCAAATCCTTGATTCCTTCTTACCAAATCCTATGTGTCGTTGGTGGGATGGTTTGTCCCAGGTGGTATTCAAGGAGGTTTGAACTCAATTCCTGGGCACTGTCCCTGAGCACTTCTGCTCAAGTCTAGCACTCTACCACTTTGAGTTATAGAAACTCTTGCAGTGTTTTCTGGTTGGAGATAAGAGGCTCGAGCCAAGCTTCCATCCTGGCTCTTTGCAGGTTAGTTGCGAGATGGAGTCTTAGGGATTTTTCAGCCTGGGCTGGATTTGAATTGCAACTTTTGTCACGAAAACCTTTTGTTATTTCCAATTAAAGAAACAAGGAGATCAAATAGAATAAGTAGAGCTTACCTGGTCCTTATCAAGAATTGACCAAATATTCTGCAATGACAAAACTTGTTAGATGGTAGAATCTTAACACAGATGTGCCCAATATTTTAGAATCACGTAGTCAGTAGTAGCCTAAACAACACAAAACAAAAAAGACAAAACTCAAATCCTAAAATTTTAGACAACAATGTTTAGTCATCTTTGCTAACAAAGCACATCAGATGGTTGGGCCTCAGTTACCAGAGTCTGTGAAAAGAGCAACTTGTTAGCAAGGCACATTTGAATAGATGGATGGAGGAGAAGAAAGCTTGGTGGAAGGGTAAGGATTGGAGTGGGCCAAATCATTCACCCACCATTTGGCCAAGATGGCGAACTCAAGATGACAAATTTCTAAAAAATTGCAAAGAAAACGAACAAAAAAATCAAGCCTAGTTTGGCTAGCCTTTTAGAGGGAACGTAAAATGGGTCCCCTGGACCCAGCCCATGTCCCATGCTTCATGGCACAATACAAATAGTTGTAGAAAAGAAAGGGAGAGATATAGAAAGTTGGACATGATTAACAGAGAGCAAAGAGATCCTGAAAGTGAACAGACTGTTGACCATTTACCATTGCAGAGGCAAAAATTGTCTAAATCTGAGAAAAGCATAAAAAAATTAGGTGCTCTGGCTATCCAGGGAGCGCAGGAGGCATTTTAGAGGGGTTTCATGGCTTGGGTATGACTCATAGCACCCCGTTAAATGTGTAGGAGAGTCAGTCTGGTGAGTGAAGGAGAGCTGACCAGGCAGAAGCGATGTCCCTGCTTCCCCTAGAGTTCTAGAGAGAAATGACCAAGCCCCATAACCAAACATCCTCGGATTCAGAGGTGACCAGCCTTTCCACTAAAGGCCATAGGAGCTCTCTGGCATGTCGCCATATCTGAACAGAGATTGAGCAACAGAATGCCGTAGAGAGTAGTTTCACTCACCAGAGAAGAGAAGTGGTGTGGACGTGGATGTGAAGGCCAGCAATGGTATTGATGAAAAGTCTCGCGTGGTGTCTCAAGGCAGTTTAGTTCACAGAAAAGGAGTGGTTAGGCAATTCTAACATTTCCAACTCAAAAACACCATGAGTCACAGCATCAAATGTAATATTAAATAGTTAGGTTTCATTCAGTAGCCTATGAAGAGAATACCACACACTATGAAGGCAGGAAAAGAAGTTTATTTACCGAACTGCTGCCCCCACCATACATGGTGGAGAAGCAGGGCCAAAAGGAAAGGGGGGATAGCAATTTGTATTTCTGTAGAAATTCATCCACCTCTGCTAGGTTTTCCTTCCTTTGTGAGTAGAGTCTGGAATTATTTCCTTATGATTGTCTTGGATATTTGTTGTAATTTTTCCTGTGATATCTCTGATAATATCGATTTGGGTCTCCTCTCTTATTTTGTTAGTTACTCTTGCCAGTGGTCTGTCAGTTTTATTGATTTTTTCTTAGAAACAGTTTTTGGTTTTATTAATTTTATTCATAATTTTCTCAATCTCTGTCTCATTAATTTCAGCTTATTTTGGCTATTTCTTTCTGTCTAGCAACTTGAGGTTCAATTTTTTTCTTGTTTCTGTAGCAGTTTTCGTTATATCATAAGATTGTTTACTTGGTCTCTGTTTTCTTGATATGTGCACTGAAAGCAATACATTTGTCCCTCAGGACTGCTTTTGCTGGGTCTCATAGGTTTCTTTGTGATGTTTCTTCATTTTCACTGAATTGTAAGAACTTTTTTATTCTTCTTTAACTTCTTTTGTGACCCAAGTATTGTTCAACTTAGTGCAGTTTAATTTCCATGTGTTTAAGATTTTTCTACTTTATGTCTTGTTATTGAGAACTAGTTTGATTCCACTATGATCAGATAGAATACAGGGTATTATGTCGATCCTCTTGTATTTACTTAAATTCCTTGTACGAACTAAGAAATGATCTATTGTAGAAAAAGTGAAGGGGTTGGCAAGAGTTAGACCCAGCTGGTGTGAATGACTGTAATTGTAACTACTCAGGAGGCTCAGATCTGTGTATTCAGGTTCAAAGCCAGACCAGGCAGGAAAGTTCATGGGGCTTTTCTGGGGTTGTTCAGCACCACACCCTGCGTCATGTCTGGGGTTGTTCTCCACCTTTGCCACAATGGGCTCGGCTAGGATGCTTATGCAAGCCGGTATGGAGAGGCGCTCCACCCTACCACGAGTCAGGGGGTTAACCAGTGCTGCTACCTCAGGCTGGGCTAGGCTGCTTATGCAGGCCAGTATGGAGAGGCACAAACCGGCATGTGTCTGGAGTTGTTCACTGCAGCTGTCCCTGCCACAGTTATCACTGCTACCCTGGGCTGGTCTGGGCTGTTCCTGTGGGCTAGTGCCAAGAGGCATTGTGCACAGAGTCTGGGTGGTTTGCCAATACTGCCAGCTGCTGCTGCTGTTCCAGGTTAGGCTAAGCTGTTTACACCAGCAGGACAGAGGTGCCACACTGCGTGTTTAGGGTCGTTCACCACTGCTGACAGCTGCTGCTGATCCTAACTGGGTTGGGCTTCTTGCACCAGCCAGGCAGAGGTGCCATGCCAGGGAGGTTGAGGGGAATCTTCATGCCGATTCTGTCTTCTGAGATTTCAGTTTGTATTCTCTGGGTTGGCACTGGACCTTGGGAGTCTTCTGTGAGCCTTGGGATGCTTGTGCGTGTGTGGTCCTCCGAGGGTCCAGAGCCAGGCCACTTAAGCAACCTGCACAAAGTTCCACCACTTAAGCTGCTCAGCGGGGAGCCCCATCACCCACAAAGGGAGGGGGAAGGTTCTTCCCACTTTACTGTCTGTGTAGGTTTTTCTATTTTCTTTTTTCACTTTCTGTATCTCTCTGAGTAATCGCCTTTTCTTTGTGGGTCACTTGCAGAAACAGAGCATTGGAATCCAAACTCTGTATTTCGTTGGGGAGATCTGTGGTGTTTGCCTGCTGTTCCATTGCCGTCTTGGCTCCTCCCCTACAGGTGGAGTTTTTCTTATGTGGCTGGTGGGCCTTGGTTACCAAAGGATAAGGTCGATAAAAGAATATGTTGTAAAGCCTGCAGATTGTAGTTAGACATTTCTGTTAACATAGACTTCCGAAATTTAGGAACCAAAGTGGGTGGTCTACCCTAAAATATTTCAAAGGGATTAAATCCTTTAACATAAGGGCTACATCTTGCTCGAAGATAAGCAAAGTGGAGGAGGCTCACCTAGGCATGGACCGTCTCTGTATTTAATTTAGTTAGTTTCCTTTGAGGGCATAGTCATTCTTTCTAATGGCTTGAACTCTGAGTTGTATAAATGGATTGTAACTTCCAATTTATTCCTAGAGTGTTAGTTAACAATTGAGAACTTGGACCATGAATGCAGGGCCATCTTTGGACCCCACAGCTAAAGGTAAGCCAAATCAAGGAATTATTACATGCCTCAGCTCAGCCTGAAAAAGTGTCCACTATTACTAATAGATACCAATAGCCATACTTTCCAGGCTTTACCTCTGTGAAGTCCACTTTCCCAAATTCACCATCTGAGGTTCCTCACATATGAATTATTTCCATTGGTTCCAGCTTTTCAGCATTTACTTGTTGGAAATTACCTACACACCTTACAATGTATTGTCACGCTAAGGCCCCACTGGTTTTCAGAACAGTTTTAGGTAGTGGCCTCGGGCAATTTACCAGGGTGCAAATATCTACATGTAAGCTGACAGAAAGTTTGAGCCTGTATGTTTTTTCATAAGGTCAGTGTCAACATTTGCACACTTATTACAACTGTTTTTGCTTCTTCCTTTAATTTTAATGACTAGTAGCTCTAGAGATTCCACTGGTTTTAGAGTGATCTCCCAAGCCACCTGATCAGCTCAGATGTTTCCCTGTATCTTAAGGTCTCTAGTTTCTTTAACTGTACAGTACTCTGAACCTTGGAGACTTCTTCCCCTTTATTCTCCTCCTTTTCTCAAAAACTTGCTTTCAAAAACCCACTCTCCTTCTCAATGTGCTCCTTAAACTGTAACTGTTTTGGCAGGGTCACAGGAGAGTTCCTTTGACTGGCCAAGTGCTTCTCCTTCTCACAACAGCTTTGCTTGCTCTTCAGCTCCTCCCTTAAGTTCACAAAGGTGCTATTGCAGGGTATTTTTTCCCACCTCCACCAGTTCCATTGAGACATGATGATTCTGCATTACATTTATGGTGACGATCTCAGCAGTCTTTCGGGGCTTTTACTCTAGTAGTTTCTCTTTCTAGTTTTCCACTTCAGTGTATTTTGTGACAGATACTTCAAATTTTTTTTTAGTCCTTCTATTTTTTTCCTAATGTTCTTTCCCTTTCCCCAGCATTCTCAATCAGAGCATGTGGCCCTTTAGCTCTTTCTGAAGAGTAATAACCTCTTTCTTGAGCCTGATAGTTTCCTGTTCACTTTTCTTGGCCTCATCTATGACAGCACTTCCACATCTTCTCTGCTAATTATTATTTCCTTCTCTCTCTGTTGCTTTGAATTTCTGGAGACAATTTTCAAAGCTTATAATCGACATGTACTTCAGCCTAATACATTCTTATATCAGGTCCAGCTCATTTTTTATGTTCACATTTCTTAATGCAGCATCAGCATCTCTGCTTGGCCTCATTTGTGGTTAGCAACGATGGCAGTATTTCTGTCTTGTGGTTCTGTCAGTCTATGGTCCCCTAATTTGCCTCATAATCATGCAGGCTAATGTACTTGAATTTCATTTGATTCTGAGTTTTTTCTAGGTTCCTTTTGAGGATTTTCTTATCTTTTTTTTTCTTCTCATATTTATTTATATATTTATTTTTTGTGAACATACTGTACAGGGGGTTACAACCACATTGGCATGATAATGAGTACATTTCTAATCAAGCACTGCAGCCTCCTCTTTGTTTAGCCTTCACATCCCTGCCCAGCCTCCACCCACCCCCCCCCTCCCCGCACCAAAGTTGTAAAGATCGTTTTTAACATAACAACTTGTATTTCTCATAGTTGCATCAGGTCCACCTGTATCCTTAATCGACTTGTTTTTCCCCATCTCCCCCACAAATTATACCGACATCAAATATAGTGAAAGCAGGGGTTATAGTGTGGGGGAGGGACATACAAAGCAATAAAGAAATACTCTTATAAATGAGTTAGAAACAAATATGCATGAAAGAAAAAAAAATTTAAATACATATCTAAGGGTTCATTTTCTTAACATCATATTATCTGATCTTTCCTGCTTGACTCATACATATACTAGATATTGCAAATAAGGGAAACCATGGGACCTATGTTTCTTTGGGCCTGGCTTACTTCACTTAATATAATTTTTTCCAAGCCTTTCCATTTCCTAACAAATGGGGAAATATCATCCTTCCTGATGGAGGCATAGAATTCCATGCTGTATATATTCCATATTTTCTTGATCCATTCATCTACTGAGGGGCATCTGGGTTGGTTCCATATCTAGCTATGGTAAATAATGCTGCAATAAAAATAGTTGTGCTGGTAGCTTTAGTGTGGTCTTGTTTGTAAACATTTCTGTAAATGCCCAAAAGTGGGATTGCTGGGTCATAGGGCAGGTCTATGTGAAGTCTTTTCAGGAACCTCCATACTGCTTTCCAAAGCGGTTGAACAAGTTTTACACTCCCATCAACAATACAGTAAGGTTCCTTTCTGTCCACATCCCCTCCAGCATCTGTTGTTAATAGAGTTCTTGATTATAGCCATTCTAACTGGGGTGAGGTGGTATCTCAATGTTGTTTTGATTTGCATTTCTTTTATGGCTAGGGAGGTTGAGCATTTCTTCATGTGTCTATTGGCCATCCTTCTTTCTTTTTCAGAGAAGTTTCTCTTCAAGTCATTAGCCCACTTATTTATTGTACCGTTGTTTCTTTGAAGATTTGTTGTTGGGGGAATAATTTTTTGAGTTCCAAGTATATTTTAGATATGAGACCCTTCTCCGTTGTATGGCTAGTGAAGTTCTTCTCCCAATCTGTGGGCTTTCTATTGATCTTGCTAGCTATGTCCTTTGCCATGCAGAAGCTCTGCAACTTCATGAAATCCCATTTGTCCAAGCTTTCTTTGATTTGTTGTGTTTTCGGGTCTCTATTAAAAAAATTTCGGCCTGAGCCAAGGAGGCCTAGGGTTTCTCCTATTCCATCCTGTAATGTTTTCAGATTGTCTGCTTTGACTCTGAGGTCTTTGATCAATTTAGAGTTGATTCTGGTGCAGGGTGATATAGAAGGATCTAGTTTTAGTTTTCTACAAGTAGTTAACCAATTTTGCCAGCACCACTTACTGAAGAGGCTGTCTTTCTTCCATTCTATTATTTTAGCTCCCTTATTGAAGATTAGTTGGCGATAGGTCTGTAGGTTCATTTCTGGGTTTTCAATTCTATTCCATTAGTACTGAGGTCTGTTCTTGTGCAAGTACCAAGCTGTTTTGATTACTATGGCTTTATAGTAGAGTTTGAAATTTGGTATTGATATTCCTCCAGCAGCGTTCTTTCCATTGAGGAGCGTTTTTGCTATTGGGGTCTTTTATTGTTCCATATGAATTTTTGGATTTCCTCTTCTATTTCCTTGAAGAATGAGGTTGGAATTTTGAATGGAATTGAATTTGTAGGTAACCTTGGGAAGTATTGCCATTTTCAGGATGTTAATCTTTCCAATCCAGGAGCATGGGAGGTTTTGCCATTTTCTAAGTTCTGTTTTGATTTCTTTTTTCAAGATTTTAAAGTTTTCATCATAGAGGTCATTCACTTCTTTGGTTGTTAATTCCTACGTATTTTATTTTTTGAGGGGCTATTACAAATGGAGTTACTTTCCTAATTTCAGCCAAACTTTTCTCATTGTTGGCATACAAAAAAGCCATTGATTTTGGGGGGTTAATTTTATACCCTGCTACTTTGCCAAAGTTTTGAATCAGCTTGAGTAATTTGGGAGTGGAGTCTATGGGATTCTTTAAATACAAGATCATGTCATCTGCAAAGAGGGAGAGTTTTATATCTTCTTTCCCTATTTGGATCCCCTTTATGTTTGCATCTTGTCTTATTGCTGTAGCTAGGCATTAGAGAGAGTGGACATCATTGTCTTGTTCCTGAGTTAAGAGGAAATGGCTTTAGTTTTTCACCATTAAGTATAATGTTGGCTGTATGTTTGTCGTATACAGCCTTTATTGTATTGAGGAATGTTCCATGGATTCCTAATTTTTCCAAACCTTCATCATAAAGCAGTGTTGGATCTTGTTGAATGCTTTTTCTACATCTATTGAGATATAACCATGTGGTTCTTGTCCTTGCTCCTGTTGATGTGATGAATAATAGTAATTGATTTGCGTATGTTGAACCAGCTTTGCATCCCTGAAATGAAAACTGATTGATAATGGTGTATGATTCTTTGGATGAATTGTTGAAGTCGATTGGCCAAAATTTTGTTGAGAAGTTTTGCATCAATGTTAATCAAAGAAATGTGTCTTTAGTTCTCTTTCATTGATGAGTCCCTGACTGGATTTGGGATGAGGGTTATGATGGCTTCATAGAATGTGTTCGGTAATGAACATATTTCATTGAAGAGTTGGAGTAGTATTGGTGTGAGCTCTGTTTTGAATGCCTTGTAGAATTCTGCTGTAAAACCATCTGGTCCTGGACTTTTTTAGCTGGGCAGTCTCTTATTGTTGGTTCTATTTCAATGCTTGATATGGGCCTGTTAAGCTGGTTTAACTCATCTTGGTTTAGTTTTGGCAAGTCAATATTTGCTAGGAAAAGGTCCATTTCTGTCAAGTTTTCACACTTATTAGCATAACGTTTTGAGAAGTATTCCCTTATAATGTTCTGAATCTTGGTTGTTTCCGTCGTGATGTTTCCATTCTCACCTCTGAGTTTATTTATTTGGGTGTGTTCTCTTCTTTTTCTGATAAGATTTGATAAGGCTCTGTCAATTTTTTCGAAGAACCAACTCTTTGTTTTGTTGATTCGTTTTATAGTTTTGTTGGATTCTAATTCATTTAATTCTGATTTAGTTATAATTATTTATTTATGTCTACTGGATTGGGGTTTAACTTGCTGCTATTTTTCAAGGAGGTTCAGATGTCTCATTAAAATATTGGTTTCAGATCTCTCCAATTAATTGATGTAGGATCTCAGAGGTATAATCTTACCTCTGAGTACTGCCTTTGCTGTGTCCCAGAGGAGCTGGTAATTTGTGTGCTCATTTTTGTTGAATAGAATGAACATTTGAGTTTCCATTCTAATCTCTTTCATGACCCACTAGTGATTCAGCAGTGTGTTGTTCAGCCTCCATGTGTTACCGGACATTCTTTGGTGGCTTTTGGTGTTGAGTTCTAATATTATTCCCTTGTGGTCAGAGAGAATGCAAGGTATAACTTCAATGTTTCTGAATTTGGACAAGTTTGCTTTGTGGCCTAAAATGTGGTCTATTTTAGAAAATGTTCCATATGCTGCTAAGAAAAACGTGTATTCTTATGCTGCTGGGTGAAATATTCGGTAGATGTCTGTTAAATCTAGTTGATCTATGCAGATGTTTAGATCTGTGGTTTCTCTGTTGAGTTTGTGCCAAGTTGGTCTATCTAGTGGGGAGAGTGGTGTGTTACAATCCCCAACAATTAATGTTTTTTGATCTATGTGGGATTTGAGGGAAAATAGTGTTTCTTGGATAAATGTGGGTGCTCCATTTTTTGGCGAATAGATACTTAGAATTATAATATCCTCCTGAAGGAGAGATCCCTTAATTAGTATGTAGCGACCTACTTTATCTCTTCTCATGAATTTTAATTTGAAGTCTATTTTATCTCATATTAGGATTGCAACTCCCCCCTCTTTATAGGTGCCGTTTGTTTGGTAGATTTTGCTCCAGCCTTTAACATTGAAAATGTGTTTGTTTTTATGGGCAAGATGTGACTCCTGAAGGCAGCAGATAGAAGGATCTTGTTTTTTAATCCAACTAGACAGTCTATGTCACTTAATTGGAGAGTTAAGTCCGTTAATGTTAAGAGATAGGACTGAGAGCGATTTGGGAGTTCCTGCCATGTTATCCACCTTCTTAGCGGTTGCGAACACTGGGTTCTTCCTATGATTCTTGGATTCTCAGTTTGGGTGCAGTTTCTTGGCCTTTATTGTGGTCATGTTGGTTTTCTGTGTGTCGGATATCTTTAAGGATATTTTGTAGGGTTGGTTTGCTGGAGATGTATTGTTTCAATTTTTCTTTGCTATGGAAGGTTTTTATTTGGCCTTCAGTTTTGAAGGAGAGTTTAGCTGGGTACAGTATTCTTGGTTGATAGTTGCTTGTTTTTAGCGCTTGGCATACATCATTCCAGTCTGTTCTTGCTTTGATTGTCTCTGCTGAGAAATCTGAGGCGATTCTAATTGGTTTCCCTTTATACGTGATTAATCTTTTCTCCTTCACAGCTTTAAGGATCTTTTCTTTGGTCAGAGTTAATCCTGTGTGGATTATAATGAGATTTTGGGATGTTCTATTCTGATCTGGTCTATTTGGAGTTCTAAAAGCTTCTTGTATCTGAATATGTTTTTGCATGTTTGGGAAGTTCTCTGCTAGGATCCTGTTAAACAAATTTGCTAGACCATTAACTTCTGTTTCTAGGTGCTCCTCTACACCCATTATCCTTAGATTAGGCCTTCTGATGGTGTCTTCCAAGTGTTGGATAGATCTACTATTTTTCTTGGACTTCTCTTGGATGGTTGTATGTTCTTTCTCTATAATATCTAGGCTATCTTCAATCCCCAAGATTCGATCTTCTGCATGGTCTAACCTGCTGTCCAGACTTTCTACTTCGTTTTTTATTTCTTTTCCTTCTATTTGGTCAGCTTTGATGACTTCAAATTCTTTGTTGAATCTTTGTTTTAGATCTTGTATGGACTTCTTTACTTCCTTAATTTGGTGTTCAATTTTTATTCTCAAATCACTTAGTTGATTGGTTATGGTTTCCTTGGACTCCCATTCCTTCTGTTGGGTTCCATTAAGCATTCCTTTTGTGGTCTCTCTAACTTCCTTCAGCCCTTTGTTAATGGATCCCATGAATGCATTTAGTGATCTTTGTGTATTCTCATCCTGCTCTCTCAATTCCTGTCTTACTCGTTGCTTAGCTTCCTCACGTTCATGCCATTCTTGTAGATCTCTTTGAGTGTTCTCAGCCTGTTCACGCCATTCCTGCCTTTCTCTTTGAGCATTCTCCAGCTGCTCACGCTGTTCACCTTTTCTCTTGCCTTTCTCTTTGAGTATTCCCAAGCTGCTCACCGACAAAGCTTGGCGGAGCTGCTAGCTCCAATTCAGGCCTTGGAATAAAACTAGAGTCATTTAGCAGATCACAAGAACTTAACGGCGTGACCTGCCAGACTCAGCTCCACCCAGGGAAAAGTCACCCAGTTCGTGCACCAGCCCTAGGAGTGGCTTTTTTCACCGGTTAATCAGAGCCAGAAGCTGCCCTTCTCTTTAGCAGCCTCAACATCAGTAAACAGAAACCCTGAGGGTGGCTCCAGTCTGGGTTCTGTGAGTTTCTCACAAACTAGACCCCAGGAAAAGCTACTGTTTACTGAAAGGCCTCAACTCTACCCAGAACCTAGCCTCATCACAGCATGTCCAAACTTGAGGAAAAATCCATCTCCCTCTTTTGTGATACTCAAAGCACACCCCCCTCCCATTGAACTAACTTGGGAGGAGGATTGCAAAATCCTGGGTAAAGCAGAGCATTTTCTGCCTGTCTAAACAAACTGACTTAAGAAACCAACCAAGCCACAGGACCACAAGCAGACCAGAGACTCCAACCAGAGGCTGATGACAGACACAAGGGAGATGCAGGATTTTTCCCAACCCTCCCCAAAACAATCAAAGAACTTTTTTTCCCCTCTTCTTTTTTTTTATACCTTTTACAAAAAAATTTTTTTGTTTTCTAAAACTTTTTTTAATTTTTACCTTTTTTCAAAAAAATTGTTTTCTAGTAACTTTTTTTCCCCTCTTATAATCTTTATTTTAGGGATACATGTGTGCGTGCATTTTTCTTTCTTTTTTATAAAAATTTTCTTTTGTTTTTTTGCTTAGCTCAACTGAACTTCTGATCTTTTTTTTCTTTCTTCCTTGTCCTTCTCACCTTTTCCTCTCTTTTGTTCTTCTTTATGGGACTTAATTGTTGTTCTGCACATCCTCAGATAAACCCGTAGTTGACTATTAGACCCTATCCCCCATTGTGTACACACTTAATCCACAAATTTATTACTCAATTCAAAACCTCTGAGACTCAAATTCCTTAATAGCAATACTACCTCTATATACCTATATAAAATTTTAAGTATTTTTATTTAAAAATTTTTCACATCTCCTTAATATCCCTCCCCTTCTCTCATTATATTCACATTCTTTGAATAGTTTCTTATAGAATCTGCATATTATTAATTTTTATTTTTCTATTTGTTCTGGTCTCTTTTTTCCTTTCTCTTTCTTCTTGTTTTCTCTCTCTCTACTTTCATCCTATACAACCTATTTCCTGCTTTGAGACTAGGACTTAGTTAAGTTAACTCTCCCTGTACCTACCTACATCACTCTATTCCTACTTTTTATCCACATATCTCCCTAACCCTAATAATTTCTGGTTTTCCAAATTCTTCTTTGCGTTTCATAGTCCATTAATATATAGTTGTTTGAATTTGAATAGAGGTATCTGTTGAACTAGATTGTATCTGCAGAGTGTGGACTGTGCAAATTCAGACTTTGGTTGATTCTTGCCTTAATTTAGTGTTCTAGCACAAAACTGGTGTTACTTTCATCCCAAATGGGCAGAGTAAGCCATAAAACCACAAGAAAAATGGTAAGTCCGGGTATCTCCACTCCCACTAATGATAATCAGGGGACAGAATAGATAATGGATAATCCAGAGGAGAGTTCCCAAATAGCTCTACAAACACTGCTGGCAAACATGATAAATGAAAAGATTGAAAACATACAAAGAACTCTGTATGAGCATGATAGGGAGAGAGAGGAGGCAAACAATAGGTCAATGCAGGAAAAGATTGAAAACCTACAAAGGACTCTGTATGAGCGTGAGAGGGAGAGAGAGGAGGCAATCCAAAGGTTTATACAAGAATATCATGAGCGTGAGGAAGCTATTCTTCTCTTTTTTGACTCTCACAAGTTTATAACTTCAAATCTTTTCTTCATGTCAAATAATTGTCTCTGTTTTCTCCAATGTGCTCTTCTATGTGCTTTTAACCTCTTGGTTGGTTTTGAATGGCACATAATGGAGATTTAGTCTTTTATAAGCCTGGGTTTTGAGATAAAAGTGTGTGAAGTTTTCTTTGCCACATTTCTTCGTAAGTGCAGAGGGCTGCTTTTTAAATTGAACATAGTTGGAATTCAGAGCCCCAAGCTCCTTTGCATGTTACTCCAGAAATATGAACACATTTTCGAGGTCCTTAATGTGATTACATAACCTGCTATTTCCTATCTTTCTCCTCCTTGGACATTCCTTTTCCCAATGTCCATTTTGCTTTCAATAAGCACACTGATCTAGTCCTAGAGGTTCCCTACTGCCATTTGCAAATGAATTGTACTGTCTTTGCCAAGGGTCTCTTGATCTCTATTGTGGTGCTCCTATCGAAACTAACCCCCCTTTCTTAGAGTCTTTTTTATCCAGGTTATCTCTGTTTTCAAACACCTACTGGGCAACTACTTCCAACTTATAATACACCTTTCCCTCAAAACCTTCTAACTTTTGAAGCTTTTTTCTAATATCTGGGGCTGACTGGGTACAAAGACCATATTTAGGGCTCTTTGATTCTCCAGAGCTTCAAGATCTATAGGTCTATATGTCCTTTAGGCTTCTGGGAGAAGTTCCAGAAAAGCATTAGTGTACTCACTGGGCAACTGTACCATCTCACTCACCTTAGATTGATGACTTGGCTTTCTAGCCACTGAGGTATCCCTGCTAATCAAACCTAGCAATAATAGGTAAGCACTTCCATACCTCGATCACTGTTAGTCTCAGCTTGGGTAAGTCTGTGGAAAGACTTGCTCCAAATGGTCTGGTTAATAGTGGGGTTACTGTCTGGTCCAAGGACTACTTTCAAGTCACCGAGCAGGATTCACTCCCTTTTCTACCAGGTGAAAAGCACCTGTAAATTTGCTGACACTCATTCCGGATGTGCTTATGTGTGAAAATTACTGTCTCTAATGAAATAATGAGCCCCTGTTTTTTTTTTTGAAAATGATGCAGTTTGCTGTTTCCAGTTATACAAGTCACTAGTAAAGGGAACATATATTAAAAAGGGGGCATTCCCCCATCTCCTTCATGTTCCTGTCTCAATGGTAATAATGGTAACATACCACATTGTACCACCTCAGGCTGGTACACTTTTAGTATGGGAGGACTTAACATTACAGGTGCTGATGGCAAAGAATAGGAGAGAGAATACATCAATGCATCTTCCTCTGAGGGACTCTATAAGCCTTGGGGAGAATATTTTTTGGATATAGGAACTTTAGTCCTTGTTCTCCCATCCTGAGAAAAAGAGTAAACAAAGGTGCATACAGGACACAGATAGAACTATCAGCATGCACAAACAGACCAATAGCCACAGACACTTAACTTACATTTCCCATACCTCTCAATGTTGACCTCTACAGGAGGTCTCAGATGACAGAGATAATGTCCCAGATTGCCTCTTGAGGAGGCCACAGATGACCTCTGGAGAATGTCACATATGTTCTCCCTAGGAGGCCCTAGATAATCTCTCATGGAGGTTCCAAATGTCTTCCCAAGGAAGTGTCAGATGACCTCCAAAGGAGGTCCCAGATGTCCTCTCAATGAGGCTGAGATTACCTCTCGAATAGCTCCCAGATGGCCACTCAAAGAGGCCATATATGAAGCCCAGAGGAGGGTCCAGATAACCCTCTTGAGAAAGTCACCGATGACCTCCAGAGAAGGTTCTATATGGCTTCTCAAGGAAGTCCCAGATGATGTCTGAAGATGGTCATATATTTCTCATCAAGGTAACCCAAGCTGACCTCCCAAAGAAGTTCCAGATGACCTCAAGAGGTGGTGCTAGATTGCTTCTTAAGGAAGCTCCAAAGACTACTTTTGAAGAGGTCTCAGGTTGCCTCCTGAGGAAGGCCCAGATGACCTCTGGATAAAGTCCAAGATGGCCCCTGGAGAAGACCCTAGATGACCTCCAGCGTAGGTCTCAGATGGCTTCTCAAGGAAGTCGCAGATGTACGCTTGATGAGGTTCCAGATGGCTTCCCAAGGAAGCACTACATGACCTCTCAAGGAATTCCCAGAAGCCACAAATGACCTCCAGAGTGGGTCCCCAAAACAGGCTGGCAAGCTTTCCCAGACACACCCTTAGAGGAACCTAAACGACTTTTGTCAATGTTGGTCCTCCAGAGACAAACTCTCAAAATAGACTCTTAACCCTGAGGGTTGACCCTTTCACCTATGGGGATTTTTCCCTGGGGCCAAGGCCTGATGCTATCTGTGGAGCACATGGGCAGCAAAGATGGCGCTGAGAGGGGGCTGAGTGGGCAGAGCCTAATTTACTATAGAGCACATGGGCAGCAATTGGGCAGAGCCCAATTGATCTTCCGATCAGTGCGTAACCAGCCCGTGAAGGCTCAGGTGCATGATAGGGTGTGACCTTGACAGTGATTGGTTCCTCTTCCTCCCTTGCCATGCCACGTGCCCTTTTTGGCTTTAAAAAGGGCTGCTCTCTGTTAATAAATGAGTTTTCTACCTGCTGGATTTGGGAGGCTGGGGAATGGGCGAGTGCCGCACTTACCTTTCCTCAGACCCCAACCGTCTTTCGTGGGATGGACGAAGACCCAACATCTGGCCCCCAATGTGGGGCTCGAAAGGAAAAGAACCTGCCGAGGCTAAGTGGTCTCTCGGGGTAAGTGAAACCCTAAATATGGGTAATACTATATCACAGAAGAAGGAGGAAGAAGCAACATTAGGCCTAGAAGGAGTACAGGAGGAGTTGGGAAGTGAGAAGGAAAAGGAAAGGGTCAAATCTGATCGAGAACACACTGAAACATGCACAGTGGAAGTCAAAAAGAGGGTAAAATTTGCCCCCTCTTACCCAGCTGATACTGATGGTCCTAGGCCCCCTCCCTATTCCCCCAATTGGATTGGAGGTACAGTGCCCTACGAGACCTGTGAGAGGGTCTTGCAAGACCCAGACCCCTACCAACATTCCATGGAGGGGGCAAGGGCTGGGGAATAACCTACTCGGAGACCTCCTCTGGAAAGGAAGGGCCACTCAAGAGCCCAGACTCTAGGCCACAAGATTCACTTCCCCAAGCATATCCGGTCAATCTGGCACCAGGAGCTAATAGGCCCTTGGAATTCTATCCATGGGAAGCTAAGGATCTTAAAGAGCTCTGCAAGACAGTGGCAGAGGATGGCCCAAACTCTCCCTGGGCCCAGACCCTATTACAAGACATTACCTATCACCCGTGTGTCCCTAAGGACTGGAAGGATGTGACCAAAGCCATTCTTACTAGTTCTCAGTTTATTAAATGGTGTGCTTTCTTTAAGGAGGAATGCAGAGTGTGAGCGGAGAGTAACTGGCAGGCTCAACCAGCGATACCTATTACTTATGCCATGCTAGCAGGGACGGGGGAAGGTACTCCACCAGCGTCCAACAGGCTGCAATACCTGGCCCGTACCGTGACCAGGTGAGGCAGGCAGGACTTGACGCGTGTTACAAACTAGATGATGGGCCCACTGAGTCCCCCATGGCAGGAGTGAGACAAAAACTGGGTGAGCCTCTACCTCATATCATAGACTGAGTCCAACAGAGTGTTCACTGCAAGCTGCAGGCAGGGAACCTCCGAGATCAGTTTGCAAAGCTGCTGCTCTGGGAAGGGATGAATGCAGACCACTGCATGGCCTGCGCGGGATTGAGAGAGAGTTCCCTGAGCAGATGGGTGGTGGCCTCACAGGATGTGGGAATGCAACAGCACCAGTCCCAATCACTAGCTTTGGCTTTATAGGCTCAAGCATCTACAATGACTGAGGCTATTACTCAGGCACTGGCAGCCCAGAGCCAAGAAACTTCAAGACCATCGGGGAGAGGGACTTGTTTTAAATGCAGGCAGGAGGGGCACTTTAGGCGGGACTGTACACAACAATCCCCCGCCAACCGGCCCTGGGGAGCCAGACTGCCCCCTACGCCCTGCCCAAGGTGCAGGAAAGAATACCATTGGAAAAAGGATTGTCGATCCAAGTTTGATTTAGATGAGAAGCCTTTTTACTAGGGGAGGGGCATCCTCCAGCTCCGTTAACTCAAGGAGGAAACTCCTCTGCTGTGAGGCCCAGGCAGCCTCATGGCAGGGCAGTTCAGGTCTATTGGACTGTCCCCCTGGTGGACGGACTCCGCCCTAAAATGAGTATTCTCATAGGTGGAAAGAGGTTTCACTACTTAATTGACACTGGGGTAGACCGAACCACACTCAGGGAGGAGATAGTGCCCTTGGACTGGAAGCTTGCACCTGGGCCCCCGATATTGGGGGTAGGGGGCAACTCCAAGTACAAAGAGACGGTTGCCCTTATGACATGGACTAGCCCAGATGGAGAATAGGGAAAGATACACCCTTTAGTGGCAAAGAACCTCACTGCCAATTTACTAGGGCAAGACATGCTAAGATAAATGGATGCCGTGGTCACTACAGATCATCAAGCATCATATGATGATATCCTGGATGGGGAATAAGCACAAAGGCTTAAACAGGATCTAGAGGGAGTTAAGGAAAGGGATTTTTTTAAACTTTCATAATTACATAGAAGAACATAGGGGACCCGCTCGGGTGCACCCCCAATCCTAAAGGCCACTGCCCCCCGAGTACCTCCCATTGGGTGGAAGCCAGGAAGCCCAATCTGGGTGGAGCAGTGGCCATTGACCAAACCTAAACTTGAAGCCCTCCACCTTCTGGTGGAGGAACAGAAAAACCTAGGGCATATTTGCCCTTCTATAAGTTCTTGGAACACACCCGTATTTGTTATTCAAAAAGCCTCCAGGGCTTGGCTTATGCTCCAAGGCCATAAGGCAAATGAAAGGATGGAGCTAGTAGGAACACCCCTAAGAGGCATGCCCTGTACTCCTGCTATGCCTTCAGAATATACCTTGGTTGTGATTTATATTAAAGATTGTTTTTCTTCTATCCCTTTGCATCCAGATGACTGCGAGAAGTTTGCTTTCTCTATACCGTCTCTTAATTTTTCCCAGCCTGATCGGAGTTTTGAATGGAAGATGCTGCCACAGAGAATGGCCAATAGCCCGGCCTTTTGCCAACAATACTTGGCCACACTTTTAGGGCCTGTGCTGGGTTCAGATACCTCCCTTGCCTATGCCTAGATGGATGATATAATTCTAAAGCACCGAGACCCAAGCTGCCTGTAGGGCCTTCTGGCCCAGGTTCTCGCCATATTAAAAAAGGGGGGTTTTACCATAGCCCTTAATAAAATTCAAAAGGTAGCTCCTTTTAAGGTGCTCGGGAACTACCTTACCTTGACTCAGGCCAGCCCCCTTAAGCCTTTGCTGGATATTCCAGCCTCTGTGACCTTAACCCAACTTCAGAGTCTTTTAGGGGAAATCAATTGGCTATTGCCATGGGTTTCTGTCCCTAACGATAGTCTTGTTCTCTTATTTGCCCTGCTAAAAGACAGGACGCCACAAGAAATTATTACAATTACAATATAAGGAAATGCTGGCTGTAATTATGGCCCTTCAGGACATTCAAAAACCTTTTAATATGTATTCTGATAGCCAATAAAACAAAAAAGGGGGAGTTAGCCCCCATATACAGTTACAGATAGCTTTGTTTACCATTAACATTTTAAAATTTTTCAAAAGGGGCAAATGAATCCAGATTTCAGAAGCACTGCGGGCAACTAAACCCTAAGCCCCAAGTGAAAGTCAGGCGGAAGGACCCCCTGACACAAAAATGGAGAGGACCTGACCCCCTAGTTACTATGGGCAGGGGATTTGGATGTGTTTTCCCCACAGGGGAGTCTGCTCCCATTTGGATCACTGCCAGGAACCTTAAGTTTTTACCCATCTCCTCTATACAAGAAGATGCCCAAGAATAAGGTAACCAACAAGGAAAGAAAAACGGCCATGGCCAAGGCTTGTGTTTTAAAGACAAAAGGCAGAAAGACAACTACTAACCATCCCCAAGGGCAACCAGACCTTGAGAAGCTCTTGTGTTCTCTAACAATTGCAGATGGCCATACTCCAGCTGTTGGCTGTCCTGACTCCCAATCCTGTGAACGGCCCTATGGAATCTGCATCAACCTCAACAGGTGACTTGGGCAGTGATCAACGCTGGCAATGCAGAAATAGTCAATAGCACCACAAGAGAAGCTGTCCCTATGGACTGTTTAATATTGTTGTATGAGTCAATTCTTTTAATGTTACCTGCTTTAATTGTTCTTTTACTAATTGCTTGTATAGCAACATTGAATCTATACTTATTGTTAAACAACCACCTTTTGTTATGCTTCCAGTTTAGATCTTGTCCAACCCCACAGGCAAATAGCTGGATTAGAACAATCTCCACCTCTGGACTCTGAAGTGGCAAAGACTGATATCCAATCCTTCACTAAGGTTAAAGGACTAGTGACATTTCCTGACCTGGTAATGCTTTTGCTGATGGTTTTTTCTATGTCTTCCTTGCATGTTACGTGCACTGCAAAACTCTTAAGAGCTTATCCAGGCAGTTATCAAGCTCCAAATGAATGAATTTCCCCCCCCCCAGAGGAATCACAGCCAGAGATGGGTAAGAGGGGGTGTCTGTCTGACCAACCTAAGACAGGGCCTTCAGCTTTGCTCTGAAGAAGTTCCTGGTGACTGGTAAGGCAGACAAGGCGATCCACCCAACCTAAGACAGGCGGGTTCGCTGCTTTAAACTAAGACGGGAAGATGATGTTGGGAGCCATTGAGAGCTGACAGTAAAGCTTAAAGGTCATCTTGACCCCTGTGCTAGCTTAAAGGCATGTACAAGGAACTGGCTTACTTAAAAGAAACCGGGTGCCCAGGATTTATTTGAACTGCTTCGGACATTTCTAACTGTGGTGGGACTGACATTTATTACTGTGGTAGGTGCGGATGTGAGGTAACTGGGACAGGCTCTTGGATCATGCACAAGGGCCCTCCCTATCCTTGTCTAGTGAATCTCGACCCCCAGATTTGCCTGGAACCCCCTGTGTAGCTAATGCTATCCTTACCAATGTAATCCTGTTAAAACAACTTTTACAGAGGAAGGAAAAGGATAACTAACTGAGAGGTGGGTCTGCCATTAAAACAAAAAAAAAAAAGGGTGGGGATCTGTGGCGCACATGGGCAGCAAAGATGGTGCTGAGAGGGGGTTGAGTGGGCAAAGCCTAATCTACTGTAGAGCACATGGGCAGCAAAGATGGCGCTGGGAGAGAGTAGAGTGGGCAGAGCCCAACTGATCTTCCAATCAGTGCCTAACCAGCCCGTGAAGGCTCAGGTGCATGATAGGGTGTGACCTTGACAGTGAGTGGTTCCTCTTCCTCCCTTGCCATGCCACCTGCCCATTTTGGCTTTAAAAAGGGCTGCTCTCTGTTAATAAATGAGTTTTCTACCTGCTGGATTTGGCTCCCCGCTGTGTCTGATTGTCTCCTGGACTGAGGGAGGCTGGGGAACGGGAAAGTGCCTCACTTACCTTTCTTCGGACCCCAACCGTCTTTCGTGGGACAGACAAAGACCCAACAGCTATCCAAATTGATTATCTTGATGGGGTTTCCAAAAATTAGGAACTCTGTAGTTCAAGCGAATCCATGGAGATACATTTAATATAATAAATGTTCTCCAAACCACCACCTCCCAAATTATGATATCCAAAGCTCCAAACATCAAAGGGCAAGACATTTTCCCCCTTCCCTTTGTCTCTCCTTGGCTACAGAACTATACATCCTTCCATGTCTTTCCAATTTTCCCTTCTACCTCTTCCTTCTTCTCTTCAGGCCTCTCCACTCTCCACAGGTCTGACTTGCTTTGCCTGGGTCGTCAGTTGCCATCCTTCACCTCCTGCCCCAGCTCAACGTCCTCTCCTCCAACGTCTTTCCCCTTCTGCTATCACACCACTTCCTTCCTTCCAGGACTTTTCCCTTTTTCTCTTTTCTTTTAAGAAAATATAAAAATGCATGAAGATGAAGTGGTATTATATAAGAAAAAAGTAAACATTCTATAATGTATAATAGAATAAATTCAGTAACATTGCAAGGCAACAAGCTAACCTATAAAAATCAGAAGAATTTACTCATATAGTAAATGTCAACGCAGAAAATTAAATTAAGAAAAATAAACCTAAGATATGATTTACTGCAACACAGAAAAAATCCATTTAAGATACAAAGTCCAGATTCAGAAAACTGGAAGACATTAATGAAATAATTGAAGAAGTAATAAATGAATAGAAATAAATATATCAATGTCTTAAAATAAATATTATTAAAAAGCCCGTCTTTCCATAAATTGCCCTTCCTCCTCAAAGTAATCAACAGATTCAGTAAAATCCTTACTAAAAATCCATTGTTATTTTTTACAGAAATAGAAATAAAATTGAAATTTTTGTAGGCTGTCATAAAGGACTCCAAAATAAAACAAACTAGAGATCACATCATCTGGCTTCAAAATATTTTTTTAAATCTATAGCATCCAAACTTACTGTTTTTGGGCAGAAAGACTGACACAAAGACCAAAGTGACAGGACAAATAGCCAAAAGTTAAAAGTTTGGTGAATATCAACAGCTTTTCTTGTTTTTGTACAAAGAGAACACACAGAAAAAGAGTCTCTTTAATAAATGGTGTTGGGAAAAGCATATGTCCAGATCTACAAAATTTAATACATAATATAGCATACACAAACATTAGTTCAACATGGGTTGAAATTCTTCACAGAGTACCTGAAAATATAAAAATAGAGCAAGAAAAACAGTGAAAACACAATTAAAATGATGCATAACAATAGTTTTGGGGAAAGATTGTTGGGATATGATCTCAAAAACATAAACAACAAAAAACAATCAAACACACTTACATCAAACTAAAAATCTTATGTGCAGCAAAGAAATTCATCAATAGAATAGAAAATCAATTTATAGAGTATGGGATATAGTTGCCAACCATATATCTCATAAAAGAATAATGGTCAAAATATAGTAGGCATTCACAGAAATAAAATGAACTAAACCTGGAAAAGGTCTAACTAGATATATCTGATTGGAAAAAAAGCAGCCACTAGGTGTATGAAGTATAGTCATACTTCATAAAAATTTCAATTTTAACATATATTTTATTAAAATGAAAATATGAAATACTTTATTTCATTAAACAAATTGTTAAACTTGGGTGAATTTTATTATTATGTCAATTATAACTTAGTAATGGTTTCTTAAAAAATGATCACAATAATTCTCAGGCAAGTTGTATATTAAAGAGAAAAGCTGCATTGATTCTAGCATATTGGAACATATCAGAGTCATAAGACAAGGCTAACTCAGCTTATCATACGGAGGAACCAGGACAGGATGATGGTCAAATAACTAAAACTACTACTACTACTACTAATAATAATAAATAAAACATGAAGTTAATGCAAGCAATCCTAGATACTCAGAAACTAAGATCTTTGTGGGCTGGGTTAGAAATGTGATCCTCAGATCTTTGCATCCTGAGTATTAAGGAATACTGACAGGAAATTCCTTGAGATTCATGTCCAATTAAATAGCAAAAATACAGAAGTGGAGCTGTAACTCAGGTAGTTGAACACCAGCATTTTATTCATTACCTAGAAGGAACTTTACTCATAAATGAATTTGGTGACTATAATCATTTTTTGAGCTGATGTAAATATCAGCTCAAACATCCTGAAGGATGTCCAGCTGAGAACGAAGAGTTTGAATAAAGTGTTTGAGTAAAATCAAAGTATGATATTGTAATCTGGATTGTCACAACATTGAGGAACCCCTATAAAATCTGTGATTCATTTTTCCTCAAAAGGATTTCACCATATTACATTTAAATATGTCATATTACTTCTTCAACCTTTGTTACCTGTGTGAAGAGAATTTATTCCTTGAAAACAATCTTAGACTACATTATCCTTTCTCACTTTTTCTTAACATGTGCATTACTTTCTGTAGTTAAATTACCAAACAACCTCCGTTCCTGAGGGCTCACATGACAGTTCCACAATCTAAGGCTAATCCATTTGATCTTTTATATGCTCTTCTTCACAGTTTATGTTCTGTAAATATTTAATTTAATTCATTTTTTATTTTATTAACTTGTTTATTTTTTGCAAGCCCTAGGTCTTGACTCAAGACCTGGGTAAAGTCTCTGAGTTTCTATTTTCTCAAGGCTAACACTCTACCACTTGACACATAGTGCCACTTCTGTTTTATTTCTGTTTATGTAGTACTGAGGAATCAAACCAAGGGCTTCATGCATGCTAGGCAAGAACTCTACCACTGAGCCACTTTCCCAACTCCAAAATGTTGGTTTTGAATTCTTCCTCTTTCCATATATAGATTTATAGGATTCCTTTGTCTTCCTCCTTTCCTTCTGTCACTCTTCATAGGAAAATCTGAAGCCTGAAATACACTTGCCATTTTTCGTGCAAACTTTAGAAAGTCAGTGGAGTCTCATGAATCCCTCATTTCTCTGAGCTTTTCTATCTGTTGCAAGATCATTCTTTTTCTAGTGATGCATGCCCTGAAACCCAGAAGGCTCTTGTCCCTAGCTCACAGATGACATTTTTTATTGATGTGAAAAGTTAGTCTATATGTTTATAGATTGTGTATAATCCCAGAAAACTAGAATGTTTATGCTAGAGGAAAGTTAAATCATCTGTCCAATTGACTCATAAATGAAGGGAGTTACAATACATGTAACCTTGTCTTTCTTAAAGGAAGAGAGCTACTAAATAGCAATGCTGTTTTCAATTATCCTTCTAGACAATAGTCAAGTACAAAATAACAGGACCTCAGTGGCTTTTTACACCAGTCATTGATTTTATATTCATCCGCAAGTTGGGTGCATTTTGATCTGCCTGGCTGAGCTTCCCTGGCCTTATGAGAGCTAGACAGAACTCTTCATTTCAATTGGGATTTTGTGCCTGTTGTACGGAAGCTAGATTCATAGAATAATGGTTTCTTCAGATATGTTGATAACATGTCAGAGCTGAAAATACAAAACACTGGTAAAAGTTAGTAATGCATTTTCAGACCTTGATGGAAATAGATACATTTTAAATCTACTCACATACTCCATTAGACAAAGCAGTCCACACCAGTGAGGCAAAGGACATTGGCCCTTACGGGCATAAAAGATGCCTACGACATAATCATAAGCACTATGGAGAAAAAAGAAAAGATAAAGTACAAAAGGTAGTCTGTACCAGAAATATCACAATGTTGTTACACAAAAAATGAAGACTCATTACACTCACTCTTTCACAACAGGTTTGGTGAAATCAAATTTGGGTTTGTTATTTTTAAACTGAATAGTATGATTCTTTGGAAAAGATCTTAAGTTAAGTCACACAGAAAGCATTAAAGATAATGGAGATACTATTGTGAATATCACAAATATGGAGGCAATAGAACATGAGGTTGTCACATGCCTTGGGCTTTTAAGTAATTAATATTAACCCTAAGGAACATTTGGAAACATGTAGAAATATCTTTGATAAATTTTGATAAAGTTTTGAATCATATAGAGACCAGCGGCATTGTGGGACATGGTCCCATGGGTAGAAGAGCTTCCTTAAATAATTACTCAGTCAAACTGTTAGCACTGCTGTAAATTCAAAATTCTATATTATTCTTATGGGAAGAAAAAGGGAGAGAAAGGGGTCATTCTATAAACCCCAGGGTGTCTCTTGCCACAATTCTCTTTTCTATGGCATGGGCATGTAGTTCTAGTGATTGTAGATCGAATTCTTCTAGTCTTTAGTAAACTGTAGAAAATGGAAAATAAATCCAAATAAACCACAAACATGGAACATAAACTCATCCTTAATGTTTTTAAAAGTGTTAAGGTGACTTTACCTTTGTGTTAGGTATAATGGAAGAGACCAGATAAATGTCAATAAATCTCTAAGTTCACATTCATTTAGAAATCCTGTTTCCAGAGCTATTGTTGGGGTATTTGAGTATGTGCTTTGAGTTCCAAGAGACTTCCACAGTCCTGTGTCCATCTCAATGTTCAGAAAGATCTTCAAATGTAACACCTAATGAAAATCATTTCATAAAAATAATATTTAATTAGACACCAATTGCTGGCAATTGTGATCCTAGCTAACCAGATGGCTGATATTTGAGGATCATTGTTCAAAATTAGCTTGGGCAGGAAAGGCTGTGAGGCTCTGATCTCCCATTCATCACCAAAAAACCTGGGAATAGAGCTGCACCTCAAGTTGTACAGTTCTCACCTTGAGCATAAAGGAATCTCAGGCTCAGCACTCAGCCCTGACTAGCTCAGGATTAGCAAGCATACACACACACACACACACACACACACACACACACACACACACACACACACAATTATTTTGACATATGATACATATATCAGTTGAATTATGGGAGTAAGAAAATGCAGAATAATTCTAAGAGAGATACTAAATAGTAATTTTAGGACTAATGACCTAATGACTTGCAGTGATTGAAAGCTTTGCTGTTGGAGACACTTATAATTAATTGCACAACATAATGAAAATGGTCTATTTACAGACAACCTGAACAACTCTACTATTTGCTATCCTTTGTAAACATAATTTTACCATATGGAGTAGTAGATCAAATAAAGGAGACCATAGCAGTATGTATTTTATGCACTTTTTTTTTATTATGAAGGTGATTACAGAGGGCTCACAATTATATGTCAGAGTACATTTCTTTTTGAATAATGTCACCCTTTGTCTCACTCCCTGGTTTTCCCTCCTGTTCCTACCCACAGGTTATATAGTTCAATTTCCACATAGAGTCTAATGAGCACTACTGCTATGTATGCTTTTAATTTAATTTAATTTGATTTGATTTTAATTTATAATAGAAGTTTCAAGAGCCAACTAAGACATTAAGTAGCCAGGCACTGGTGGTTCACACCTGTAATCTTAGCTACTCAGGAAGCTGAGATTTGAGCATCATGGTTCAAAGCCATCCTTGGCAGAAAAGTCTGTGAGACTCTTATGCAATTAAATCACAGAAAAGCCAGAAGTGGCAAAATGGCTCAAATGCTAGCCTTGAAAAAATAGAGTCCAAAACAGCATCCAGGCCCAGAGTTTGAGCCTCAGGACCAATCTATACTTCCCCAAACAACAACAACAATAACAACAGAAATTAATGTAAGTATTTGAAATATTATTATTGTGTGAAAGTAGTGGTCCTCAGATGATGCTCTCCAGGAGGCAAAGACAAAGCTCATTTGAATAATCACTCAGACAGTAGACTTGTTCCAAGAACATTACCAACTCCCTTACTCAGAACTACAGTTTGGTTCATAGCACCAGTTGAGCAAAGATAAAACAGTTGAACCTAACCCTGTTCCTTGTGTTGGCATCCATAGAATGCATGTTTGCACCATTGCAATTCAATTTAAAAGAAGGATCACCTATTTACTGGATAGATCTTCAAGTAATACATTTGGAAACACAAGTTTGGAGGAAAGATGATCTGAAAATCCTGGTGCTCTAAAGGCTCATGATGGACAGCTGGAAAGGCAGGCGGAGATAATGATATTGGAACAGCAGGGAAAGCAGAACTGCCAAGCAACTTACAATAATGAACCTCTAAAAACGTGCCTTGGCTTTAAGGTGGTTTTAATTAAAGAAAGAATGAGGAAGGGAGAAAATAGGAGACTATGATGGTTTAGAATTGCATGTTTTCATTATTCAGATAAAAAGATGAACATTGTATAGATGCCAGTTCACTTTCTATGGGAGTGTAAATATTGTTTGAAGGCATAGAAAATTTGGAAATAGTAATAGGAAGATTTAAATATGAACAATATTCTGTGATGATTATCCTTTTGGTATTTTGGCAACTGTTTAGCTAGCATTTTAAATAAGATTGATGTTAATGGTAGCTTTCCACTTCAGCTTGAAGTTGCCAATTACTAGAGTCATTGCACCTAAACTGAAAGAGAAATGATCTTCTATCAGAAACAAAATGATCTGTTCTGTGTGTGTGTGTGTGTGTGTGTGTGTGTGTGTGTGTGTGTGTGTGTGTGTGTGTGTGTTTGTGACTTCTGGGGTTTGAACTCAGGGATTCCACTCTTGCTTGTATTTTCCCCTCAACTGGTCTCTACTACTTGAACGACAATGCTACTTTCTACATTTTACATGTTTATTGGGCACTTGCCTGTGACTGGCATTGAACTGCGATCCTCACATCTTTGCCTGCTAAGTAGATTGGATTAAAGGGATAGGCTAAATGCACCTGGCTATATTTCCATTTTGGAAAAAGGTGATAGTTTTTTTTTTCTTTTGATTTCTGAAAACATATTTACTGGTGTTAGCTGAACAAACAGAATCTGTAAGCTGATGGATAATTACTGAGTAGCAGCAGAGGTGGAATTCATTGAGTACATTGAACTACTATTTTAGAATCTATTCTATTAGGCCATTGAACATTCCTCTAAGCACCTGGATAGAAAGCTGAAACTATTCTATGATTCCTTTGTCATCTGATTTTATGGTGAGAATTATCATCTGTAAATGATGCCATGCACTTTCTTGTGTTTCACATCAGTATTAGTGACAATAGGATGCTTTAGTGATGGAGAAGGAAGGGCCATAATTCTTCCCTTCTATCCTTATACTTTCTCCATAACTCCAGCTCCACCCAGACATGCCTACCATGGTTCCTGCTCCCAAAAGGCAACAGTAAATCCTTTTGATAGTTCCTAATTACTCCATCTCTCCTTAATGGTAATAGCAGTTGCTTCTAGCTCTTAAGCAGCTCACCTAGGAGAGGTGGTCACTGTTCATGTGGGCTTCTCAAAACAATAATAAGAAGAAAACCTTTCATTTATGGAATTCCTGCTATTCTAAAGAGTAATATTGTATTTTGTGCTTCCAATTACTCAGAAGTACTTCTGAGTAAGGTGGATTAAAGGTGTTTCTCCTGGACTCAAGCATCAAGTATCTAGTTGTGGGTGTTCTTATGAATCAGGTGAGATGGTTCTATTCAGCATTCTAGAGCCTGGTGGGCTCTGTGAGATGCTGAGTTGTGAGTGGCAAAGACTGCTGGATCTGGGTCTTCACATATGCCTGTGTTCTCCAGGAGCTGCGTTTTCAAACTCAGAATTTCTAGTACCATCTATGATTTTAGAAGCCCTTCCCCATTCTGTTGAAACATAATCAAAATAAACAAAAGAATACTCTGTCCAGAGTCGATACAACCTGCATGCTTCAAAATATAAAATTAAGCTTATGTTAAAATCCTACATTTCTATATTAAGTGAAGTAAGCCAAGCCCAAAGAAACAGAGGTCCCATGGTTTCCATTATTTTCAATATCTAGTATATATATGGGTCAAGCAGAAAAGGTCAGATAAGGTGATGTTAGGAAAATGAACCCTAAGATATGTATTTAAATGTTTTTTTCATTCATGCATTTGTTTCTAACGCATTTATAAGATTATTTCTTTGTTGCTTTTGTATGTCCCTCCCCCACAGTATAACCCCTGCTTTCACTTTATTTGATGTCGGTATAATTTATGGAGGGGAAGGGGAAAAACAAATCGTTTAAATAAGGATACAGGTGGACCCGTTGCAACAACGAGAAGTACAAGTTGTTATGTCGAAAATGAACTTTACAACTTTGGTGGGGGGGGGGAAATGGGGAGGCTGGAAAGGGATAGGAAGGGGAAATAAAGGAGGAGCCTACAATGCTTGATAAGAAATGTACTCATTATCTTGCCCATGTAATTGTAATCCCTCTGTACAGTATTTTCACAATAAAAATATATAAATAAAAATAAATAAAAAAATAAAAACAAAAACAAAGAAAATCCTACATTTCAAGTGGTACTTTCTAGATGCTAGTTTGAAAAGAAACTATACCATTTGTGGGTGGAGACTGGCGGGAGGAGTGGGGGAGAGCAAAGAAAGAGGTGACGATACAAAAAGAAATGTACTCAATACCTGGCTTATGAAATTGTAAACCTTCTGTTCCTCACCTTTAGAATAACAACAACAATATTTTTTACCTAGGAAAAAAGTTACATGTTACATATGTTACATTACATTCCTAAACATTTTATATTTTTAAACTATATACACTTTGATTCATAATTCATAAGAGAACTATATTTGACAGTTCGCTGACTTTATGAAAGTCATTGTTAGTTAGCCTATTATATATTATTTCCTTTCCTAAGAAAGTTTCTAGCTATTTATAGCCCTCTAAGTGTTTCATAAAGCTTGGATTGATTAAACAAATAAAAATAAACCCTTACTTGAAAGGCAATATCAAGTGGTCATGTATTCATGAATTTAAAATTATATTTTTTAAAAATAACTTTTCTCAAGGGTGGTCAGTAACCTCTAATATGTAACCTATAAGGTTTATGGAGGGAGAAAAATCTAATTTCCTTAGAAAGGATTTTCTCTTGTTGTGTGAGTTCTTAGAATTAAGATGTTAATGCATATTATTAGAGTTGCATTTGTATTTCAATCAACAAACATTTCTTATAATCACAGTGGTGTTGCCACCAGTACTATGTGATCTGGAAACTGAGAGGTCTTGTTGGATGGAATCAATACATTTTCTTAATGCTAACTGTTGCCTGATTCCAGCAGATTACAAATGCTATGGTACATATATTAGTAATCAGAATACAGGGATACACAAAGCTACTGTATATTATAAATAAAAATGAGATGTGCAAATCATAAGATTCTATACACACACTCCACATATACACATATCTGTATATGTATTTATGTATGCACACACATGTACATACACATATACACACACACATACGTATATATGCAGAGAGGAAAAACAATTTTATAATTGAATATGCATTTTGTGCAAACTTAATAGTGCAAAGCATACACTGATTCCATATATAGGTGTTACCTGGCAATTTCACAAATATTTTAATTTTAATTACTGTTGCAATTAGTAGTATCTTTGAAAACACTTATAATGAGCTGAAGTCATATGTTTTTCTTGTCACCCCAGAGTTTCAATGCACCTGCCATATGTTGTCTTTAGTAATTACAAGGCTTTTTTTCTCTCTGCAGCATAAGTACTTATTAAGTTGCAGGGTTTATGCAATATATCCAAGGTTAGATTGTGTCATCTTGAAAACTGCCTTAGAATGTTTCTCATTTCACTTAAAAATAACCACCCACCAAAAAAAAAAAGACTCCAGTCAAAGAAAGTCATATGGAAAGCAATATAAGTGAATAAACAGAATCATATGGAAGGGACAAGAACATTTAGTAAGATTTTACCTCTTTAGTTTGTGATTGCACAAATAACATTCAAGCTATTTCATACTGTGTCTTCCCATATCTCAAGCCCATCATAAAGGTTAATTATCCTTATGTGTAATGAAAGCACATCCTGCAGTATCAAAGCAAAGATTAAATAATATCTCTCTAAAATATCTTGTAATATATGAACTGATACAGCAGCTTAAAGGATTTCTTTTTTATTTTTTTTTCAAGACTGTTCTGCTAACAGAGACATCAATTAGCTAACTACAGGCTACTACCCCTGGGTAAAGGAAATCACAGGACCTGCATTGTAGGAGAGTTCTAGTAACATTTTAAAAGCATAAAATAACATAATGAAACGTTTCTGGTGGCTCATGCCTGTAATTCTAGATACCGAGGAAGTAGAGGTATGAAAGGTATTAGTTCAAAGCCAGCTCAGGCAGAAGAGTCAGAGAGTCTCCCAACTAATTATTAAAAGTCCAGAAGCAGAATTGTGGTACAAATGGCAGAGTGCCAACCTTGAGTAAAAATATAGTAGAGCAAGAGACATAGCCCCTGAATTCAGGTTCCATACCAGCACCTAAAAGACAAGAAAAAAAGAAATCTTGTTCACTTTCCTTCAAAATTTTATTCCTGTGAAATGGAGAGAGGACACTATTTTCCCAACAACTTGCTTTTTCACTACCTAGTCTCTGGGTGTTAATACACAATAACAGTAAATGGATAGGGATTCATTTGGTAGCCTAGGATCATGTTTAATTTTCCGTATTAGTGATCCTTTTATCTGGGGATTTCCTTTGCTCAAGGTTTAGTTTCCTATAATACTCTGAATTCTCTGGATGTAGAAGTGCCCTCTGCTGTCACACTGAAAGAAGTGAAGATTAAAAAGAGCAGTAATGCATGATAACATTTAAAATAATTGGAATCCTATCTTATGCCAGCACCCTCTGCACTTCTACCACCTCCAAGCATTAATAAAACAGAATTTGCTCTTGAAAATGTTATACAATGAGAACCTTTCCAGTAATAAACCTTAAGAGAAGAAATCCTGTCTTCTAATACAGTATTCACCTTCATGAAAGCTCATTTAAGAAGTCCAAATATCTTTCTACTATTTGGATACTCCCTCTCTAATAGACGGAGAAGATGATTCCTAATTACCAAAGAAAGCTCTACACTCTTATTTTTGTCATTATGGGCTAGAAACTTCTGGAAGCTCATAGATAGGTCATGTTTTATTTTCTTGGTGCTCTTAGTAAATTATTTTGTGGTCTTTCTTATGATAAGGTGTTTCTAGACCAGCCACAAGCATACATAGGGAATTTGTTCCTCCTAAAGGCAAAAATCAAGGCTCAGGGAGCCAAAGTATGCATCTGTTTTTTAAAGCAAAGTTACACAATGCATGACTGATTACTACTACACAATTAAAATAAATTAGGAGTCATAATCTTGTTCAATATTGCATTAATTTATTGATTTTTTCCCAATGTCAGATTGAAGTTTACTTGAATGTGATCATATTAGGAAAGCAAATGTATTCAGTGACCCCAAGATTGCCTTCAAAGTGCTTTTGAATGTTTTTTTTTGTTTATGTATTATCTTAAATTATGTTTTATTATTCTTAGATAGTTTAACAAAACAGTTATCATTCAGTTGATAAGATGATGCTTTATTCTTTTTGGTCCATTTCTAGATTTTCCTTTGTTTTCATTGTATGTTAAATCTGCAGCTGTCAGGTGCTGGTGGTTCGTTCCTGTAATCCTTGCTACTCAGGATGCTAAAATCTGTGGATTGCAGTTCAAAGCCAGCCTGGGCAGTTAAGTACATAAGACTATTATCTCTAATTAACAATCAGAAAAAAAAAAAAAAACTGGAAGTGGAGTTGGACTCAAAGTGCTAGAACACTAGCCTTAATCAACAAAGCTCAGAGTGAGCACCAGGTCCCTAGTTCAAGCCCCATGAGCTATCTTCCCCCTGCAAATAAGAAAGACCTACAAATTGATTTCTCCGTTTTGTTTTACCCAAAAAATCAATAATCCAATAAACTTAAACTCACAATGGTATTTTGAAAATACTCAAAGATTTGAGAAAATTTAAATTCTTTGTAACCTTTGAGAAAGCCAGTTGTATGATAGCTTTTAGTTCAATTTCTTGATCATTACTTGATTATAATTTATCATTTTTGTAACTCTGAAATCAATTATTTAGGTTTTATAATAATCATCACATATCATTTAAAAACAAATCTTTAAAGAGAATATCTTAAAATGATAAAATATTATTTATTCTAATTTTTCACATCTTTAGCCTGATGAGTTATGTTTCAAGAAGTTATAGGAGCTGGGCACTGGTGGCTCACACCTGTAATCCTAGCAACTCAGGAGGCTGAGAAGGGAGGATCGTGGTTCAAAGCCAGCCCAGGCAGGAAATTCCGTGAGGATATATTTCTTTTGTTTCTGAATCCCCTAGTCTAAGATACTTTGTTACTGCTATTCAGGGTAAGATGCTACACTGTGTCTATTTAAAGAGTGTTTGTTTAAATTATTCTGGTTCATTCTCCCTGTATTTTTTTCATACAGTTTAAGATTAAGTTGCTTATAAGAAGAAGAAGAAGAAATATAATATACATCTCCAAATGCATTTATTCCCAATTAAAAAGTTAGGTTGGAATTATCTTCACTGATATAAATGAAAACAGATTTCCTCACAAAGTGGCTTCAATGTCCAACAATGAAGGAAGGGACTTA
The DNA here is from genome assembly GCF_019054845.1 of Dipodomys spectabilis. Taxonomy (NCBI): domain Eukaryota; kingdom Metazoa; phylum Chordata; class Mammalia; order Rodentia; family Heteromyidae; genus Dipodomys; species Dipodomys spectabilis. The sequence goes on along the minus strand of NW_024870831.1, from coordinate 34,629 downwards.
ACTAAATATTTTTCTGTTCTTTTCCTTTTCGTTTCTTTTTCTTTTCCTTCCTTTCATTTCTTTTTCTTTTCCTTCCTCACCTTTTCTCTTCCTTCCTCTCCTTTTCTTTCCTTCCCTTCTCTCTCTTCTCTTGCTCTCTCATTCTCTTCCACTTTCCCTCTCCCCTTCTGCCCCCATCTCTCTCTCTCTTTCCTCTTTCTACCCTACTCTCTAGTCCAAGACTGGGACTCTAAGTAGCGGATGCTTTCACTCTGAATAGAGCTCTACCAACTGATCTTTGCTCTTTCCTTCTACTGAAATAGCAGATAATTAAATTATTACTTCTTCCTTCTTCCTACTTCAAATTTCAAACCTTAAATGTATCCTATTTTTTGACTACAAATTCGCTTTACCATTGGGCTGGTGATTTCTTGGCATCTGCAATCCTCTGGATTTCTCATCTGCCTTTGGGAATCTGAAAATTGGCCTTGGAAAACTTTTATCTTGGTTTCTTTTATGAAAGGAGTACTGTAAGTGAATCTCTCTCTTATACTCCTCAAAATAAATTACTGTACATTGCTAATGATTCATTTATAGGTTCGTTGCTGTTTCCAGTTTCCCTTTTTTGTTTATTAAAATATATTTTTGTTGTGTCAGTAGTGGGGTTTGAATTCAGAGTCTCATGCTTTTAAGCTGATGTTCTGCCACTGAACAACAACCCCTCATCCTAGTTTGCTCTAATTATTCTTGAGTTAGGGTCTGTCTTTATGCCCTGACTGACAGAGACCACAAACTTCTAACTTTCCCACCACAGCTGATACCAATGCTGCCCACTATTAATTGACACAAGGAATTCCCTAGAACTTATAGGTGTGAACCACGAGGTGTTGGCTTCACTGCTTCCTTCTAGTGGTGACATTCTCATATGAAGTTATGTCTGACAGGACTATAAATCTAACTTCTAATGATAACAATAAGGTTCCACATCGTCCCTGTCATGCCAACTACAGTACACCTTAGTGTAACAAGCATTATTACACAAGGATGCAACCTCTAGTTATAAGTGTATACTTAGATTATGTACAATTCACTCAGTCAATGATACTAAATCATGCTGAAAATTATACAGGCAAAGGAAAGATGAGAATATAAAGTGCTTTAAAAAAAACAAAAAATCTGAAATCCTTGTTACTAGAGGTTTAGCAAATTTTGAACTCTGGGCCTGGGTGCTATCGCTCAATTCTTCACTCAAGGTGAGTGCTCTACCACTTGAGCCACAGCACCACTTCCAGTTTTCTGAGTGGTTTATGGGAGATAAGAGTCTCACAGAGTTTCCTACTCAGGCTGGTTTTGAACTGCGATCCTCAGATTTCAGACTCCTGAGTAGCTAGGTTGCAGGCGTGAGCCAACAACGCCGGCAATAAGAAAAATTTTTACATTGTAATAGAGAAAAGAAATAATGTTCAGCAAAAACCCAAGAACGCTATTACATTTCTGATTGACTGCCACATCACAATATATATTCTCTCTATGTTTCTACATGTTTTTTTGTGTGTTTTGTTTTGGAGTGTGTGTGTGTGTGTGTGTGTGTGTGTGTGTGTGTGTGTGCATGCACACACACCGCACCAATCCTGGGGCTTGAACTCAAGGCCTCAAACTCTCACTTGACATTTATGCACATGGCTGGCTCACTACCATTTGAACTTCACCTCCACTTTTGACATTTGTGGGTTAAATGTGCCCATTCTGTCTTCAAACCGTGATCTCCAGATCTCAATCTCCAGAGTAGCTAAGATTATAGCTTTCTGCTATAAGTTTATTGTGAAATCTTTTGATCAAAGAGCAAACATTTGTATATCCTCCATCCAGAGCTCATTAACAAGACATAGGACTCTGTGAAATCCCTGAAACTAATTTCAAGTTTCCTCCACTTAAAAATACATTATTACTCTGTATTTCACCTCAGTTATTTAATACTAAATATGATAAATACATTTGAATGAACACATATACATTGTAATCTTCAATAATCATTCTTATATTTCAACCTTTCTAAGACTCACTTTTCTCTGTCATCTTTAGTATTTCTATTTAAAAAACGTATTGTCAGGGTGATGTATAAAGGGGTTAGCGTTACATAAGTAAGATAGTGAGTACATTTTTTATTGAACTTGTTACCCCCTCCCTCACTTTTCTCCCACTTTTCTGTCCCTCTACTCACTCCTCCCACATTGTACTAATCATTTCCAACATACTGTCTTGGAGTTTTGTCGTTGTATTAGTTCTTTCCTTGTCCTTTGTCTGATGCAGAGTTTCCATTTAAATCTCAACATTTGACATCTTTCTTCAAAGATAGTTTTGTTGTTAGACAAGTCCTAATTAGGTGCTTTTTTCTTGGTCTATTAATTTTTTCTAGGGTTATTTTGGCTTCCACTATGGTTATGGCGCATTGAATATTAGGGCTGGGATCTGAAATATCTCCCCAACTCTCAGATGCAGCAGGTATTTCTTTCAATGAAGTAGTGTTTGAAGATGAAAACGTTAGGCGGTGGTATGATTGTGATGACTCTGACTCCATCTCTGGATTTTTTTTCATTGACAGTTTCATAAGTTAATGGGATATTACAGTTGGGGGTCGTAGAGCTGTATTAGAGAATTTTGGAGGTGATGGAGAATTTCAGAGGTGGTGGAGACATTTCTAAGTGGTGATGTTTTCAAGAGAGACCTAGCCAGAGGAAATCCGTAACTGACAGACATACTTTTGAAGTGTAATCTTTTCTAATTTTGGCAGATCTTGTCAAGTGTTTTGGTTACAGCAAAGGCAAACTACCCAATCCGCTGTCTTTCCTAACCCTTACAGTCAATATTTTCTCCCTAATATGTTACAAAAACTTTGTCTTAATCTGCCTACAATTTCATAAGGGAAGTTTTGTATTCATTTATTCTATTTGGAATGTATTAGCATAGCCATGAATATGTTTTCTCCTCAGTTCTACAATATTCATTTTCTCCTTAAAGTTTCAATTGCAGTATGCCCTCAAAAATGTATATTTTCTGTATATATTAAATTAAAATGTCAACTTTTCTGTTTCGACCCTGTGCATATTTCCAGAGTTGTCTGAGAACTGGAGGGACTTTTGACCCTAACTTTATATATTGTACTAACTAGTGACTCATTTCATGGACTAGGATTTCAGACAAACCAGAAGGCAATTTTGCATTAGTTAATAAGCACAACATATAGAAAACTGACAGGTTTAGTTTCCATTTGATTGCTCTTTAGCTCTCTGTTTATTTATATTGAGTAGAATAATGCAGAGTCACTTTGGCTACATTAACAGACAAGTGTAAAGATTCTTCTGAGAAGACAAAGAGCTTCCTGAGATCTGGATATTCTGTGTAGTGCTTAATAATCTAAAGTTAAATTATGAGCTTTCCAACCTCTGTAGTAGCTGTGTTTGTGAGTGTTGAGCATTTCTAATGATTGCCTCAACTTCTTCTTCCTTTAACATATCTTAATTTTATTAAATCCTGCTATGAGTGCACCTTATGGAATACTATGAGGCCTATGGACTACCTGACCGTATATAATATAATATACCTTTAAAACATGCTTGCTTCTTACCCACCCGTGTTTAAACTTGCTGTCTTTTTACTTTCATTTCTAGATCAGTCCTCTGTTTACAAATATTTTATTTAGTAATTTTGGTGTTGTCAATAGAAAAGTCATTGAAAATATTTAATAAATCCTACTGCTTGAGGGACAAAATCCAGGGAAAGTTAACACTGAAAAGCAGGAAGAATGGTAACTTCTGCACACAAAATTCTTTATCATCTCATCAGTGTATTAAGAATTGATTTTACTGAAAGGAAATGTCAAATATCCTAAATTCCAACATGGCTGACAATAACAGGTATGCATACTTAGAATCACGCATATTATTTATGTAAGGAAAAAACAAATAATGCTTAGATAAGGAAATAATTCACACATTTATACTACTTCAAGATATTCTCATCTTCGTTGCCTTATTGCAAGACTCCAACACTGCCTATGCTTTATTTGGGGCTTTAGAAAATGTCAAATCACTATGAAAAAGTCGAAGCCATTTTTATCCATTATATTCTAAACCGAAAGAAATAATCTATCATTTTTCCCACTGAAGTGGTACTCTAATGAAAAAGGAAGGGGAAATAATGACTAGCTAGATAAGCTGACAACAGTCCTAAGGGAGTGGATTCAGACCAGTTCAGTTCGGTTTCGTTCATGAAATAAAAAATCCAGGGCACCCAGCAAATTTGACCACATGTGTTTAGTTCTTGCCCCAGATCCCCTTGGTAACTCGTGAAAAGAGAGACCAGAGTTGTATCTCACATGCCTCATTGACAGGCTATACCCTTTGGCACAGAACAGAAGAACAGATGCCTTCTTGCTTAACTGCTTACTACCTGCATGGCTTCTTTTTAATTGGCACCTGCCCCTTGTTCAAGTGGTGGGTTGTGCAGCTGAGTAGCTATCCCCCACCAGCCTCTTTCAAAAAGATGCCAGGCTTTCTTTCTGAGCTTAGATTTTAGCTGGATTCATTTGTAGAAAACCTCCATGTAAACTTTTCACCTGAAAAAAAAAAGATGAAAGACAATTTCACGTAGAGAAATCATCAAGGGGACCAAACAAGGAAGACAGTTGGAGAGAGATGATTTACAAATCTGTTCTGCTAGTTCTAACTTCAAAGAAGGCTAAAAACTTTTGGGGAGAGTCATAGAGGTTGAAATAAAGCTTATAGTCTGGAGATATTTAAAAAAAAATGGACTGATGCCTATAGTTCACTGAAACTGAAGATATTTTCTCCCAGAAAAGAATATTAATGTTAACTAAAAATACAAAAAAGTAAAGACAACCCCAACAATATGTCAAGAGAACTGAAATAAGAATTTCTTTATTGAACATCTGTCAAAATAAAAAATGTGTGCTATATGCCAGTGCCTTTTACCTGTAATCCAAACTATTCAGCAGGCTGAGAGCTGAGGATCATGGTCAAATCCAGCCTGAGCAGACAAATCAGAGTGACAGCTCCAAAATGCAGAAGTGGCACTGTAGTTTAAGTGGTTGAGTGCCAGCCTTGAGCAAAGGGACAGTACCCAGTTCCTCAGATTAATTTACAGAACGAAAATGTGTCAAAATATTTTAACTGTTGCTATAATATTTATGTTTTAGTTATTATTTTTGTCCTAGTACTAGTGTTTGAACTCAGGGCTGTAGTTTTTGTAACGGTTAACACCCTACCACTTGAACCTTACCTTCACTTATGGTTTTATGCTGGTTAGTTGAATAAAGATCCCTTGGTTTTGTCTTACTGACTGGTTTCAAACCTCCATCCCCAGATGTCAGCCCCCCGAGTAGTGAGCCACCAGTGCCTAGCAACATTTTCATTTAAAGTAAAATTCAGCTGATGCACTAGTATTTCTAGTTTAAGATTTGTAGTGATATGTCCATTCAATGATCACAGATCACCATTTTTTCACTCTGCTCTGACACTCTTAATTCATATCTGTTTCCATAATATGTAACTCACCTTTAGATAGAGACAATGTGATTATATACCTTCTAGAGGCTACCTGACTTACTATCCTGAAATTAATAAATTCTTTGTAAATTGAAAGGTGAAAGCTATTTCTTTTATTACCTGCATTATTTTTCTCATTCTATACATTATATTAGACCCTAAATAGTAGGAAGTAGTGAAGGAACTGAGCAATAACTTTATTAGGTTATTGATGTTAAATTTGTAATTAATCATTGTTGAACATCTCATTTATTGACTGCTTGTATGACCTCATACAGATATCAAGTTTTTGGAAAGCATGCCAGTATTCTGCTCAGTTACTTGGGTAGTGAGGTGTAACTGACTATGACTATCACAAGGTATTTTCATATGTTGGGCTCAGATGCATTCCACCATCTTTACCATTCTATGCTTTCAGAACGTGTCCTGGCCTACAGCTATCCACCTGGCCTACAGCTATCCACATGACCCACCGGGCTAGTCTGCAGTGACTACCGACACAGGTGTTTTTCTTCACATGCTTCATGAGCATTTTCGGTAGAGTTGAGGAGTGCATCCATTTTTCAGAAGTCTTATGAAAAATTAAACGGTTTGCACAACATGGTGAAACATTATTGGGACAACCAAGGCTTAATATTATTAACATATAACATTATTTTTATTAAAACATAAGCACCTGTCTATTACACTATTAAGTTTAAAAAGAAGATAAAAAGAGCATAAATAATCTGGTATTAAAAAACATATGTATACTTTTTAAGAAAAAGGATATTATATTTATTTCAACTGTGAGGTATCCCAAATAGCTTCTATAATAATTTGAGGTTTTTGGAAAAGCATAACTTATATACTTGATTCTATATTTATTATAAGTACTAATTTTATTACTCAGATTAAGAGATATTGGAGAGAAAAACTCATTAAAGTACAGTTTGAAAATATTTCACTTGATGACCTAATTGAAGGGGACTATTTATAATAATGATGAAAATCTATATATATTAATCTATTCAATTGGATTCTGAGCTTTTAAACAAGCCAAGAAAATATTGTTTAATTTTAAATAGCATCATGAATTACAATTTCACAATTAAGTGATTAAGTGCATGAATATCTTAGCAGAATGCTTATTACACATCAACATTATAACAAGATAATATTATTGCTATAGTCATCTTTATCAATATTACTTTCATTAGCAATAGTAAGAATAGCAATGGCATTGGTATTCATCAGTTTAAAAGTTCATATTTTAATAAAGAGTTTTGAATATGTGGATCCTATTTGATTTTAAATTATGTGAAATCACCCACTTATTTATTGGGCAGTTGTTTCTTTGAGGATTTGTTGTTGGGGGGTATATTTTTTGAGTTCCAAGTATATTTTAGATATGAGGCCCTTGTCTGTTGTATGGTTAGTAAAGATCTTCTCCCAATCTGTGGGCTTTCTATTGATCTTGCTAACTATGTCATTTGCCCTGCAGAAGCTCTGCAACTTCATGCAATCCCATTTGTCCAACCTTCCTTTGATTTGTTGTGTTTCCGGGTCTCTATTCAAAAAATTTCGGCCTGAGCCAAGGAGACCTAGGGTTTCTCCTATTCCATCCTGTAATGTTTTCAGAGTGTCTGCTTTGAGTTCAAGGTCTTTGATCCATTTGGAGTTGATTCTGGTGCAGGGTGATATATAAGGATCTAGCTTTAGTTTTCTACATGTAGTTAACCAATTTTGCCAGCACCATTTACTGAAGAGGCCGTCTTTCTTCCATTCTATTGTTTTAGCTCCCTTATCGAAGATTAGATGGCTATAGGTCTGTAGGTTCATTTCTGGGTTTTCAATTCTATTCCATTGGTCCTGAGGTCTGTTCTTATGCCAATACCAAGCTGTTTTGATTATTATGGCTTTGTAGTAGAGTTTGAAATTTGGTATTGATATTCCTCCAGCAGTGTTCTTTCCGTTGAGGAATGTTTTTGCTATTCGGGGTCTTTTATTGTTCCGTGTGAATTTTTGGATTGCCTCTTCTATTTCCTTGAAGAATGAGGTTGGAATTTTGATAGATATTGCGTTGAATTTGTAGATAGCCTTGGGAAGTATTGCCATTTTCACGATGTTAAAGAGAAAGTTATCTGAAGAAGAAAGAAGGATGGCCAATAGACACATGAAGAAATGTTCAACATCCCTAGCCATAAAAGAAATGCAAATCAAAACAACATTGAGATATCACCTCACACCAGTTAGAATGGCAAAAATCAAGAACTCTAACAACAACAGATGCTGGAGGGGGTGTGGACAGAAAGGAACCTTATTTCATTGTTGGTGGGAATGTAAACTTGTTCAACCACTTTGGAAAGCAGTATGGAGGTTCCAAGGAACCTTACTTCATTGTTGGTGGGAATGTAAACTTGTTCAACCACTTTGGAAAGCAGTATGGAGGTTCCTCAAAAGACTTCACATAGAACTCCCCTATGACCCAGCAATCCCACTTTTGCACATTTACCCAAATGTTTACAAAGAAGACCACACTAAAGCTACCAGCACAACAATGTTTATTGCAGCATTATTTACCATAGCTAAGATCTGGAACCAACCCAGATGCCCCTCAGTAGATGAATGGATCAAGAAAAAGTGGTATATATACAAAATGGAATTCTATGCCTCCATCAGAAAGAATGACATTGCCCCGTTTTTAGAAATGGAAAAACTTGGAAAAAATTATATTAAGTGAAGTAAGCCAGGCCCAAAGTAACATAGGTCCCATGGTTTCCCTTATTTGCAATATCTAGTATATGTATGAGTCCAGCGGAAAAGGTCAGATAATGTGTTGTCAGGAAAATGAACCCTTAGATATGTATTTTAACTTTTTTTTCTTCATGCATGTGTTTCTAACACATTTATAAGATTATCTCTTTGTTGCTTCGTATGTCCCTCCCCCACAGTATAACCCCTGCTTTCACTATATTTGATGTCAGTATAACTTGTGGAGGAGATGGGGAAAACCCAGTTGTTTAAGGATACAGGTGGACCTGTTGCAACAATGAGAAGTACAAGTTGTCATGTCCAAAACGAGCTTTACAACCTCGGTGCGGGGGGCGGGGGAAGCAGGGGGAAGGAGAAGGATTGGGATTGGGGGGATGGGGGAGGCTGGGAAGGGATGTGAAGGGTAAACCAAAGGAGGAGGCTGCAATGCTTGGTAAGAAATGTACGCATTATACTGCCCATGTAATTGTAACCCCTCTGTACAGTATGTTCACAAATAAAATTAAATTAAATTAGAAAAAATTATGTGAAATCAACACAATAAGAAATGAAGTGCATAGTAAGGGCAATGGTAATTTTATGGTAATATGAAGGAGATTTTCCTGCATACTTTTGTCCTGTAGATGTGTGTGTGTGTGTGTGTGTGTGTGTGTGTGTGTGTGTGTGTGTGTGTGTGTTCATTCTAAGGAAACAAATTCTATAACATATATACACCCACACATTCTATAGGCTATATATTTTAAAACATACATAATCTATCAATCAATCAATCAATCTATCTATCTATCTGTCTATCTATCTATCTAGGAATATTCTCAGATATACTACTTCCAAATGTTATTTTTAACAGTAAGAATAAATCTTCTCAGTTCAATAAAGATCGTTCTTTAACCTTTTATCTTTATGTTTATGTGTTCTTACCATTCTTACTGAGAATTGATATTTGAAAACTTTATCTTTTTTAATTTTTATTTATTTTTTATTGTGAAAATACTGTACAGAGGGGTTACAATAACATGTGCAAGATAATGAGTACATTTCTTATCAAGAATTGTAGCCTCCCCCTTTGTTTCTCCTTCCCATCCCTTCCCAGCCGTCCCAACCCCCTCACCCAATCCTCCCCACGCCCACCAAAGTTGTAAAGTTCATTTTCAACGTGACAACTTGTACTTCTCACTATTGCAACAGGTCCACCTGTATCCTTATTTAAACGACTTGTTTTCCCCTTCTCCTCCACAAATTATACCTACATCAAATACAGTGAAAGCAGGGGTTATACTGTGGGGGAGGGACATACAAAGCAACAAAGAAATAATCTTATAAATGCGTTAGAAACCAATGCATGAAATCAAAAAAACATGTGAATACATATCTTATGGTTCATTTTCCTAACATCACCTTGTCTGACCTTTTCTGCTTGACTCATAGATGTTGCAAATAAGGGAAACCATGGGACCTATGTTTCTTTGGGCTTGGCTTACTTCACTTAATATAATTTTTTCCAAGTCTTTCCATTTCCTTAAAAATGGGGCAATGCCATTCTTTCTGATGGAGGCATAGAATTCCAAAATTATCAAAAATATTGAGATTTTACGGACATGTGTAGGCATGTCTCTAAAATATGCAGCAATAAACCCAACACACCATTTTTTTGCCAGGTGCACATTCTTGTTCTTTTACAGTAGGTAACATATGCAATCAACCCATACAACAAAAAGGAATGGATGTAGAAAATAAGGCATAATGCAGTATTCCAATTAATACGATATTTTGTAGAGCCACCAGATTTTTTAAGTTTACATTTTTCTTTTACTTTTGTTTGTAGGTGTGGGTTCATGAGTATGTGTGTGTGTGTGTGTGTGTGTGTGTGTGTGTGTGTGTGTGTGTGTGTGTGTACAGTGACTTAAACTCAGAGCCTTGTGTTCTTGTTTGCCTTTCTTTGCTCAGTCTGGCAATGTATCCCTTGAATAACCTCTGCTTCTGGGGTTCTGCTATTTAGTTGGAAATAAAAGTGTATTGGATTTATCTGCCTGAACTGGTTTTGCACCTCAGGTTTTAGAGCTCAGCCTGGTGAATAGTTAGGAGTACAGAAATGAGCCACAGGCAGCTAGCTTTAAGCTTACTATATAAGCACTTACCTTAACAAATAACAATTTCTGACCTACAAATTATTAAGCAAACAAAGATGTTATTGCACTTTCTCTATTAAATATCTAACTTTGAAACTTTGCTTTGAGTTATCCACAATTTTTTTGTAATCACATTGTCTTCAGAGTATGAAAATATGTTTCAATTCCTTCCATACTAGTTCATCCATATATATTAGGTGCTATTAGAAACTGGGCATTTTGTCTGATAAAGGACAATTTGCGCAAGTGCCATCCTGTGTTCCTTTTTTTTTAAATTAAATAATAGTGGCTAAGTACTAGTCTAGGGTAACACGTTCTACGATAATTCATGATGTCTTTCAGTCCACAGGTAACATTTGAAGTTAAGTTTACAGTATCTAGGTGTAATTAATTTAGCATGGTAGTTGGCCCAGACATCAATTTCTGAGAATTTTTTTGTTTTGTATTTGTGTAACTTGGGAAATTTTCAATAGGTTCATATTAATTCTGTCATAATATTAGATGCCTAAATTTTAGTGAAACTTACATAACATGAATGTAAGCACTGATGTATAATAATTTTTATATTGCTTTTTTAAAACAGTAAGTTTTTAATTGTGAAAATAATGTACAAAGGGGTTATAATCAAATGAGCAAGGTAATGAATACATTTCTTTCTTTCTTTCTTTCTTTCTTTTTTAGGGTCCAGACGTGGGGCCTGAACTCTGGGCCTGGGCGCTGTCCCTCAGCTCTTCAGCTCAAGGCTAGCGCTTTACCACTTGAACCAAGGCGCCACTTCCAGCTTTTTTCTTTTTGCTTATGTGGTGCTAAGGAATCGAACCCAGGGCCTCAAACACTCAATGCAAGCGCTCTAATACTGAGCCACCTTCCCAGCCCATGAATATATTTCTTATCCAGCATTGTTGCCTCCTCCTTTGTTTCCCCTTACCATCCCTTCCCTCCCATCTCCACAACTACATTTCCTCCTACCCTCTTGCCTAAATTGTAAAGTTCGTTTTTCGACATAGCATCATGTACATCTCATTGTTGCAATGGGTCAACCTGTATCCCTATTTAAACAATTTGTTTTTTCCCTTCCTTTTCCCAAATTATACCAATATCAAATAAGTGAAAACAGAGGTTATACTGTGGGGAAGGGACATACAAAACAACAAAAATATCACATGGTACCTTATAAATATGTTTGAAACAATAGCAAGAAAGAAAAGAACACTTTTGTCCTTATCTTGGCGTTCATTTCACTTAAGATCATGTTATCTGAACTTTTCTGCTTGTCTCAGACATATACTAGTTATTGCAAATAAGGAAATCCATGAGACCTAGGTTTCTTTGCACCTGGCTTACTTCACTTAATATAATTTTTTTCCAAGTCTTTCCATTTCCTATAATTCAAAAGAAAGATAATATTAGAAGTGAACTCATAAAAACAGAATTTTCTCTGATTTTTAAAATCATCTGACAGTTGGCTAAATCAAATGATTTTATGAATCCATAATGAGTAATACACTAGGCATCTTTAAACTACCTTAAAATGCTTTTTCTAATTTTCATGATTCTCTGAAAACCCTTAGGAACATAATTAGGTAAATATTTGAGAACTTTTTCTAAAAATATCAAAAAATATTGAGTTTTCATTTATACATGGCATAAGTGAATATTTATTCCATAAACAATAAATACTAAAAAAAGAATATATCATAAAATGACCATTGAAATTCATCAAATTGAACTTTTCTTACCAGTTGGAAATTCTTTATACATCTTTTCTAAATTTACATGCATATCACATTCATCACAATAACACAAACACACACTAACTTGATATTTAATTGTTGTCTTCATTTTACATGGATTGTGTGCACATTTTCTTGATTGCTGTTATTGCTACTGTAGCAGTTTGAAAGGCAATCACTAAAGCTATTGTCGATGCTCAGACTCTTACATCAAGTATAAAAGGAAGTCTGTAAGACACTCAAAAGAAAAATTACCTGCCCTTTGATCATTTGGATTGCTAAGGTTGTAGTTCTTAGAATGATAAAAAAAAAACAAAACAAAACACATAGTGATTAATATGTATGTCCTATACTATGTATTTCATTCTTAGAATTCTTTCTGGGTAAATTACAGGCAACAAGTTTATATTGAGTTTCATGTAAATAGTATTTGTTTTCTCATGATTCAGTCGACAGCTTTGAGGGCTGTGCTTATTCAATTTCTCATTCACAAACCAGTATTTTCTTATCTATCAACTCTGGTATCAAAGACATCAACTCCCTACAGGGAAAATGGACAGAGACTTTCATTCTGCACAGGTCATCATGCAGAGAGACAAAAGAAAGACTAGCTTCCAACAACAGATGAAGAAAGAGGACAAACATTCTTTTCCAGAAACTCCTCACATACTTCTCCTTTCTCTAATTGTATCACTTTGCTGCAGAAACTCTTGGTTGAACAACTAGCCATAGCCAATTAGCCATAGTTTCCATGTATTAGTTAACTTAGCATCTGTTTTCTAGATAATTAAGGTATTAAAGAAAATGGAATTTTTATTCCTTACTTAGAAATTATCCTTCTAGAGTCAAATTTAAGTGAAATGTATGAAAATAAAGACATTTTCATACATCCACATTCTCCAAATTGCTACCACATTGCTATCCACATTGCTACCATCCTTTCTTTCTGATTAATCCTTGAGAGTTTATGCACCCTCCGGACAATGGAGTACTCCTAAAAGGGAAGATGGAAAGTCTAGAATGCAGTTGACCAACCAGAAAATACTATAAAGCTCAGGATGATTATTAAGGAGATTTCTGGACAAGACTATTAGAGCTATATGAAAAACCTCTTATTTTAAATAAGTCATGAATCAATCATGTCCTAGATGAAACATATAAGTTGTCACATATGCATGAAGAAATACTAGTGGGTAATTAGCATATGGAATGATGCTGAAATTTATTTCTTACTAGACAGTAAATTTAATGATGTGTACTCTGATTTGACCCATTTTGTTTCAGCTAATTGTGTATTTGCTTAGAGCTAAATAACCTCAAAATCTCTTTTGTATCTAACATCCAGCAATTCTTTCACTCTTATTAGTTAATTTAGTGTAAGATCAATGCTATCATATTTGATTGATTTGAGATGTCAATTTCTATCATTTTGTCCAGATTATTCGCAGTACCCGAGGTGAAAAATTCTCTTGAAGTATATCTGGCATTTTCTTTACATGCCATTTTCAGTAAAGTGAATGTCAAGCTGTCACATCTGTGAATATGGACTTAAAACATTGCCCATGTTTTCCTAAGTCTCCTGTGGTTACAAGTAAAATGCCAGGTGGACAAGGCTAGCATTAAAAGGGCCCACTTATGTTCTGTTTACTAATTTACATTTTGTTGATTTAAGCTGTCAAGTAATAGCTGTCAGATGTCATGTTGCAAAGAAGAATACATTTTAAAATAATTTTTAACTTGAATTCATTTAAGTCAATAATAAATACAATACAGAAATAATTGGTAGAGTGTGCATATGATGCTATGACTAAAATTACTTACCTACCAGCCACATTTTTTTTTGTGCATGTGTTTGCTGGTATTGAAGCTTGAAATCAGGGTCTGACCACTGTCCTTCAGATTTTGCTATTCAGGGTTGGTAACACTAAAGTCTCAGCTCCATTTCTGATTTTGGGTGGTGGATTGGAGATATGTCTTATAGATTTCCTTCCTGGATGGCTTTGAACCATGATCCTTAGAACTCAGACTCCTGAGATACAAAGATTATGGAAGTGAGTCATCTGTCCCTCACTACTTACCAGTCTTCTTATTAAGACATTAACCCTAATATGAATTATGTTTATTATAAAGCAAATGTACTATGGAAAGAACACACACTAGACAGTAACAAACACAGCATTTGTGATAGTGTTAGAATTAGATTAAGAATTTGATAGGTATTTCTTTCTACATACTACTACAATATTTTTGAATCATACTGGGATTTGAATTCTGAGCTTCCTGTTGTCAACCGGTTCTTTACCTACTGAACTATGCCTTTGGTCTCCAAAAAAAATAAATATTTGAGCCAGATGTCTGCAACTCCCATTTATAGCCCTAGTCACTCAGGAGGATGAGAGTTGAGGAACGGTGTTTAAATGGTTGGCCAGGCAGGAAAGGCCGTAGGCTCTTTTTGTTTTTGTTTTGGTCAATCATGAGGCTTGAACTTAGGGCCTGGGCTTTGTCTCTGAGATTTCTTCCTAAATGTTAATACTCTACTATTTTGAACCACAGAGCAACTTCTAGTTTTCTAGTGGTTAATTGGAGATAAGAATCTCAAGGACTTTCCTACCTGGGCTGTTATCTAATTGCCATTCTCATAACTCAGCCTCTTGAGTAGCTAGAATTACAAGAGTGAGCCACCAGTACACAAAAAGAAAAAAGTAGAGCTATGGGTACCCTTGAAAGAGAAAAGCACAGGGACAATACCCAGATCCAGAACTCAGTTTCCAGGACTGGCACCTATATATTTATATATTTGTTGGGATAAATTTAAAATTTTACTGATGCTAGGCAACCACTCTAATTTTGCCTGCTTTTCCAGGTGAAATTATATATTTTATATCAAAGTATATCTTGAGTTATTTATTCAATGTTCCACATTTCTAACCTTTGATATTTGCTTGTGAAAAATCATGTAATCAGTGGTTTCTACAAGTGTTTCATTGCCTTTATAATATATTCAGCCTTAAGGCATGTTGTATGTTCAATATCAGTCAAAGATTAGGAGGGGAATGACATTATTTGTATTATTTGAAGTTCTTCCTAGTAGAATATATACACACACACATGCAGAGCAAAGGTCAGAGAGAGACAGAGACAGAGATAGACAGACATACAGACAGGCAGGCAAGCAGGCAGGTAGGAGAGAGAGAAGAGGACAGAGGGGAGGGGAAGGGAGGGGACAGAAGAGGAGAGGAGAGACAAAAACAGACTGACAGAAAGACAGTAGGGGCAGAGATAGAGACAGAAAACGTTACTATTACAAGAATGTAGGCAATTCCTAGGATATACTAGGATGCAGAGACAAACATGACATGGGCTAAGCAGTAACATAAACATAACAAAAGGTCCAGAGAGGACATAGGTAGAAGTATGAATGATTTAAAACTAAGCAGGCCAAGAAATTTGTGGCGCCTGTTACATGAATTTCAGTTTAGGCAAACGACCTTTAAATATTAGATAGAGATTACAACTGTATACAACTTTTGTCTTTTAAAAGTAGATATGAGATTAACCATAACACTTTAGACAAAAGGGCTAGATTTTAGGGCATTTATTTATTTATTCATCCACTGATTCATTTCAGAAATAATATAGGATATAGCATGTACTAAACTTCTCTTGTACATAAAAATTCAAATATAAACAATACTAAATACCATTAATAGCTAGAAACTTAAGGCATTGCATCAAATACTTAGGCTTCAAAAAATAATTAAAATGCAATCTTGCTAAGCTAGTTCATTTCTTGGTAAATAGAAAGGTGCCTACCATCCAGTGATTCATGATTTAAATCACAGCATATAACAATTAGAATCTAGTGCTTAGAAAGTAGACAACAATGAGTTAATTTTGGAAAAGTGTAGGCTCAAGGACACTCAGAAAATCCATAACTCCTAGGCCTGAAGAATTATACTATTTCAAGATTTCCCTGGAAATAGCCTTATAGGTTTCCTCATACCAGTCAAAATCCATTGATGAAGTAAAGAGGTGACAGTGTTCAAAACAGGGAATGTACTCATTATCTGGCTTATGCAATGGTAACCCCTGTGTACAGTACCTTAATAATAACAAAATAATTTAGAATCATCCATTGATATGTACTCTACAGAGGAAGCTATTGCTAATTCAAGATGGAAAAAACAAGAAGAAAATAGAAAGGAATCATTACAATGAATCTGGATGACTCAGATGAATCAATAGAGTTACACATGATGGATGTTTAGAGTACAAAAGCCAGACAACTAGCATGGCGATAAGCATGAGCTGTAAGGCTTTACATAATTGAAATTCACCCCAATTGACAATTAATTCTAATTTGCAGAACTTCCAGCAAGCAAAAATCAGAAGGGGGCAGCAAAGAGCTGCCTGGGACAAAGAAATCAACCTAATAAAATGTGGTATATATACACAATGGAATTCTATGCCTCCATCAGAAAG
Organism: Dipodomys spectabilis; assembly: GCF_019054845.1. Lineage (NCBI taxonomy): Eukaryota > Metazoa > Chordata > Mammalia > Rodentia > Heteromyidae > Dipodomys > Dipodomys spectabilis. Next base: position 17,988 of record NW_024870831.1, on the reverse strand, counting down.
AATGACATTGCCCCATTTGTTAGGAAATGGAAAGGCTTGGAAAAAAATTATATTAGGTGAATAAGCCAAGCCCAAAGAAACATAGGTCCCATGGTTTCCCTTATTTGCAATATTTAGTATATGTATGAGTCAAGCAGAAAAGGTCAGATAAGGTGATGTTAGGAAAATGAACCTAAGATATGTATTTAAATGTTTTTTTTTTTCTTTCATGAATTTGTTTCTAACGCATTTATAAGATTACTTCTTTGTTACTTTGTATGTCCTTCCCCCACAGTTTAACCCTTGCTTTTACTGTATTTGATGTCTGTATAATTTGTGGAGGGGAAGGGGAAAAACAAGTCGTTTAAATAAGGATACAGGTGGACCCGTTGCAACAATGAGAAGCACAAGTTGTCATGTCGAAAACCAACAAGAAAGGCACAGTGACCAAGGTCTTCAGACTGCTTGGAATGAGGTTCTGGAATATCCTAGCAGAGAATTAATCTAACCCAGCAGAAATACCAGAGTAGGGTAAAAAACGATCTCAGTTTTACCCAGCGTTAGTCTTATTATAGTTATCCTAATTATCTTTTCCTTTGTAAGATAATTCCTAGAAGGATGCTGACCAGATCCTGGAGAAGATGCTTTTGCAACTTCCCAGAGGAAGCAAATAGATCCCCACGTTACAGTTGTGTCCTGAAGTTCAAGTATTGGGATGTTCACTTCTTCAGCAATTGGAGAGAGCTGCGTAGTTTCTTAGCTGAGACCCTATCAAGTCATTGCCTTCAACTAAGGCTGCTTTACTAAAAGCGACCGACATCCAGAAGACTAATCCCTATAGCAAATGAAGGCCTGTAAGTATTTCCCCAGGGGAATAGAACATCGGAAAGCCATACCAGATATAGAGCATGTGAGGTATCCATTACAATGGCTTACAAATCCACTCTTCTCTCTGTCCTGTCCTCCATCTGTGGGATAATAAGCAGGACACAGTTCAGTTCTGTACATTTTCTATGTATAAATCATGACGCTTGGACAGTCTCTAAGGAAATTCATCTAAAACAAAGGTGCAAAATGTGAGGAAGGTATGGTGTATCTGGCCAGAACCCAAACAAAATGAGCACCACATTAGAGGATATTGTTTATTTTACTTTCCCCTGAATACAACTTGTGTCAGAGACTTCTGTGTTGAATCACTTAAGGTTTTCTCAATTAGCCAGTCCTGTGGCAAACCCTGACACAGAATCTGCATTTCCCTGAGCAAATTGCCTGTCCATTTATAGCAGCACCTCACAGAACTGAAGTGAAATCCTGAAAAACCAATTTTTCAAACGAATTTCAGAGACTTCAGCTGAAAGCAAGACAGAAGAAAGAAGAATATGGTTCTCACAAGAGAGAAATAGATTTTCAGCTTTGACTGTTTATAAGAACTTGAGATGATAAATGACTGGATAACCAGCATATCTGTTATTTTCAGGGAAAATGTCTCTATGTCTCATTCATCTGGTTACCCAAACATTCCAAATACTTGGATAGTATTTAAGGATCCACTTGCAAAGTATTGGCAATGGTTCTTCCATCCTACTTGAATTTTAAAAACATAGAATAAACAATCTGATATGGATTTTCACGCATATATTATTAGGGTTTAATAAAATCATCACTCTATCCCACATTATTGATACATTTATATGCATTTTTCTTTTTTCTTATATATAATTACTAACTTTTCTTGTAATGTTCTTGATACTCATTAATCCTCAGTTTTTGTTTATTGTTGTTTCTTTGTTTTGGCCAGTCATGGGGCCTGAACTCTGGGCCTGAGCATTGTCCCTCACCTCTTCAGCTCAAGGCTAGTGCTCTACCACTTGAGCCATAGCGTCACTTCTCGCTTTTTCTGCTTATGTGATGCTGAGGAATCGAACCCAGGGCCTCATGCATGCAAGGCATGAGGTACCACTGAGCTACCTTTCCAGCCCTAATCTTCAGTTTATTAGATTAGTATAGTATTTATTTTTACCAATACTAGGGTTTTAACTCAGGGAATCAAGCTTGCTAGGCTTGCTCATTCAACTGGCACTAAACCTTTTAAACCAACCACCCAATCTCAACTTCTTGCTAGTTATTGTGGAGATGGAGTTTCATGGAGCTTTCTGCCCAGACATTCAAAGTTTAATGCTCCAGATCTCAGAAATTCTGAGTGGCTGGGATTATAGCTATGACTCATTGGTGTCTGACTTGCATTTCTTTTTAGATTATGAAGTCAATATTATTCCTCTTTTTATGGTCTAATTTATAGAATTAAGGGGTTAGAAAAATAACCCCTTTATGAAGAAGTAAAAGCTATTTGTAATTTGCCTCTAGCATTTTATGTGTCACTCCTGCCTTGAATTTGAGTATTTAAGAATGATAAGGTGGCCTGATATTTTTCCTAACAAAGTTAAATATCTACAGAGCATTGGATCTATGCTTTTACTCAATAAGAAATTTTCTTTTTATTTTTTTTACTGTAAAGATACTGTACAGTTGGGTTACAGTTACATGAGTATGGTAATGAGTACATTTCCTACCTAGCATTGTTACCCTCTCCTTTGTTTGTCCACTACCATACCTTCCCTCTCCACCTCCCCACGTTACCCTCCCCCAAGTGTCTTGTACATCTCATTGTTACAATGGGTCAATAATAACTTTTCTATGAAAATTTTCTTCACTATCGGTTTTTTTTAACTTTGATGTAGTTTCTCTCTCTAAGAATTTGACACATTTAAGGATACTTAAAATCTAAAAATTTTAAAATAATCTGTTTAGGGTATCCTTTACACCAAGAAGTGTAATACCGTATGTAGTAAAATTCTTTAGTATTATGTTTATTCAAAATACAACATAAACCATTACTGATGGCTCATGCCTGAACCTTAGCAATTCAGGATACTGAGATCTGAGGATTGTGGCTCTAAGCCAACTTGGGCAGAAACGTCTGTGGAACTCTTCTACCAATAAACGAGAGGAAAACTTGTTTATTTTCAACTGGGAGAAGAGTAGATCAAGTGGTAAGGCACAAGCCTAGCATATAAAAATCCAGTCCTTGTACCCAAATAAAGAAAGAAAAGAAAGAAAATATAACAGAGTATACATTGAAAGTTATGTGTGAGGATTGTTATAATTTCCTTTTATGATTTCTTTCAGTTCAATTTATCAGCCCTTCCTTATTCAAAGATTTGTAACCTTGCTTATTTCAAAATACAGTATTTAATAAAGTTATCATTTTTGATAAATTGTTTTATCATTTTGATAAATAGCTTTATTCATTTTATTGTATTTTATTTCAGCATTTCCAGTGTCTTTTACACATTTTACCTTTCTCGTCTTCTACTTTAGGATTTCTCCGCTTTGTACATTACCACATATATAAATACATGTTTTGAACATTTATCTGTTAACTTTCCACTGTTTTGTTCACATATTTATAGGTATTATAAAATCAAAGGTTTCAATCCTCAGTTGATCACCTGGTTTGAAACTGGAGTATTTTTGAATATCTGATTATCTATCTTAAGTATTTTGTTTTGCAACATAGTGACAATGGTTATATTTAAATATAGTTTCAGGATGAATTGAAATTTTGTATAATATTTATCAAACAAATCAAGTAACTAAACGTATTTTACTACATAGCCAAGCATGGATTTATCAGACTATAAATTTATTTATCTACAATTAGGTTACAGCCTCTAAAGTATTAGGAATACATTAGTGCAAGAAATACTTTTTGTACTGAAGAGCTGAGGGACAGCGCTCAGGCCCAGAGTTCAAGCCCCACACCTACATAAAAAAAAGGAAAGAAATACTTTTTGTGTGCATGTTGGTACCAGGGCTTAAATTTAAGGTCTGGGTGTGGTCATTCAACTCTTTCTACTGAGTCACAGCTCTGCTTATGACATTTTGTTGGCTAATCAGAGAATCACAGAGTTTTTGGTTTATTTAGCTATGAACCTGGACCCTCAAATCTAAGCTTCCCAAGGATCCTAGCTAGGATTTCAGGTGTGAGCCAATGGTACCTGGCAGTGAATTCATTTTTTAAAAGAAATAACCTCTATTTCCCAACGCATTAGTTAATTTTGACAGAGAATGTATAAAATACTTCTTGATACATAAAAAAATATTGGTATATTCACTTGTTAAAGTAAAGAAAATAAGACCAAATAACCCAAATTGCAGATCTCCAAGACGTTTAAAATAGAGACTGCCTGCATTGAGATATATATATATATATATATTTTTTACAATAACGTTATCTCCCAGAGGATCTAAGGCACACTGTCAATAATTTGATGAGTCCTAGCCATTAAATAATAATAATAATAATAACCCCTGTTTTCACTGTATTTGATATTGGTATAATTTGTGGAGGGAAAGGGAAAAAACAAATTGTTTAAATAGGGATACAGGTGGACCCATTGCAACAATGAGAGGTACAAGATGTTATGTTGAAAAACGTACTTTATAACTTTGGCAGGAGGAAGAGGAGGAAGATGGGAGGGCAGGGATTGTAAGGGGAAAGAAAGAAGGAGGCAACAATGCTTGATAAGAAATTTACTTATTACCTTGCTCGTGTAATTGTAACCCCTCTGTATGGTATTTTCACAATTTAAAATAACCGAATTAAAAGAAAAAAATTATTAGTGTAAAAAGTATTGTAAGATTATCTTTGGTAACATTGTAGTTTTATTTTAACCCTAAATGTATTCTTCATGGTTGCACTTAGATCTGCAATTGAAAGCACCCTTATTTAATGTTTTCTAAACTATCATCTCTAATTCCTGGGCCTGCATCTATTTCTGGCCATTGCATAGAAAATATCAGCTAGATGCAGCTGGGATGACCGTGCCATAGTCAGATTGAACCCGTTTGGAAGAAAATGGTATTAATTATTTTTAGCACAGGTCTTTGCTATATTTCCCTATTGTTCTGTCCTTTTGTACTCACTAGTTTTATTCCATGTTAAAATTAATATGAGAGAAACCTCATTTTTTATTGAAGTGTGCCATTTCCTTTTTGTCAATCTTGTAAAAATTGTGTGTGTGTGTGTGTGTCTGTTTCTGAAAACTTACTATTTGGGCTAGGTTGTTTGACACTGGTTAATTGTATTTAGGTTGCTTCCTATTCTTGTTAAACTTTCATTAAGAAATCCCGTTTAAAGCTCATGAAATTTTAGGTACACTCTGTTCTTGTTAATTATGACAACTGTTTTTGTTAATTAAGCCACATCCTGTTGCAAATTGTGGACAACTCTGAGCGGAGGCAAGGGACAGAACCCCATGCCTTAGGAATAAAAAAAAGTAGCACCTAACTCCTTTAAGTGCTTGCCTGCTAGATTTCAGCTGATCGTCCACCCTTCTGTAGAAGTAAGCTTTGATTTGTTAAGTATCTTTACAGTTAGCACCTTATTATGACCCAATGAATCTTGGGAGTCATTTCACTTAGCATCTTTTATGGTCATATGTACATAGCTTTTGAGCTTTTCTGATTGTCTGGTAAAATTATCTTAGACATATACTAGTTATTGCAAATCACTCTGTACAATATCTTTACAATAAAATATTTTAAAAAGAAATGTGCTCTCTGAATATCACATTTACAATAGCATAAATAAATTAAAAATGTTAAATTCAGCATGCTAATATTGAGTTGCACATCGATTTTATTTCTTAGTAATCTGTTCTTAGTAACCTGTTTGTTTGCAAATAGAAGTTCTACTTGCTATTTTTTTTTTTCGTGTATGGATTGTTCAAATAATTTGAGGCAGTGAGCAGCAAGAATTGAGAGTCTCAAAATCAGAGATAAAATTTGTTGATGAAGTAGGGTAGTTGGGGCATTTAATCAGCAAGGGAAATGGCTGACTGCCCACTGAGAGGATAGAAGAAATTTCAGCTGGGTGCTTATCAAGAACTGAGAATGTACTTAGAAATTTCTAGGGCTGGTTGGGTAATCTAAGAAATTGTAAACTCTGAATAAAAATATATGTGTCTGTATCCTGAGTTTTACATCCCAAAAGATGAGTATCCAGCCCACTAGGATTCGAGTTATGTGAACTACTCAACTAACAACAATCAGTGATCTTACTATACCAGGAGTAAACATAGATTCTTGGAGAATAAAATCAGGCATAGCAGGACTTTCTCCTCTGACCATCAATGATGGAATAATCAGTATAACCCTATGGTCATTGTAAGAATCCTTTTAGGGATCCTTCTGTTTAGCTGTTCCAGACTAGGAATTTTTACCAGTTAGGAAAATCTATTTATAATTAATGAAGCCCACTATACGGAGCCTTCTGATGTCTCCCTCCTTCCAACACTCTCTCCTAGGCCTTAAGGCAATTATTATGAGGTAACTATAATAAGAGCAAAAGATTTATTACCAGCCATGGCTGTTAAAACTGTGTATGGCCATTGGCTCAGCCTGTAATCCTAGCTACTCAGGAGACTGCGATCTGAGGATCATGGTTCAAAGCCACCCTGGGCAGGAATCTCCATGAGACTCTTATCTCCAATATACCACTAGAAAACCAGAAGTGGTGCTGTGGCTCAAGCAGTAGAGCGCTTGCCCTGAGCAGAAGAGCACAGGGACAGTGCCCAGGCCCAGAGTTCAAGCCCCATGACCGACCAAAAAGAAACAACCAAAAACTGGGTATGGCGAAACAAATGCCTGCTTGATTGAATGGATAAAATATTCTGTTGGCAGTTATTATACATGTGTGGCAGGTAGACCAAGATCTCAGATTTTCCCCTTCCTTTTGAGATGAATAATGGATCCTGCTGGCTTGGCATGCATGATAGCCCTCTTCCAAGACAAGATAACTTGGAGGAACAAGTTCAATAAAATGTTGTCATTACTATTTCCTGATTAAGGACTCAGATGAATTAAAGCCAACTAGGTTGGTTAAGTCAGTTTCCCATAAATGTAACTTCATCTCATGCCTCTCTAGTCAGTGAAGAGAATCAAGAGATTCTAAGAAAGACATTTGGATACAGTGAAATCCCATCTTTTGTGGAGATGGGAATGCATCTGCTCTCACTATTGCTAGAGCTCATGTTTGGTAATATTGTAGAGGAGTTAAATTCCTGAAGCTCTTCTGTCAAATGGAGCAGAGGCTGTCCTTCGGTTCAATTTTGGCTATCTCCTTCACCCTGGCATTTTAAAAACCAAAGCTGTCTCCAAGCCTAGGAATCAAATAGCAGTTGGATATGAGCCACGAATATTCTGATGCCACTATTAATATTAATGTGAGCTAGGTCAATTATATCTATTATAACCAAGAGAGGTTTTGTCACTTTTATAGTAAATGGAATTGTAGTACAATTATGACCCACTAGCAAGACGGCCCGGGAAGCAGTATATGGTTCTTAATACAATTCTGGCAGAAAATTTGGTGGGGCTATATACCCTGATTTTTTTTGGGGGGGGGGGAACGTCAATGTTGTACCATGTTTTCTGAACCTAGAACCCTAGATGGGACCATCAACTAAAATGTCAGAGATAGATAGCCTCCTTCATAACTGGCTAACACAATCATTTGGAAGGGCATTATGGTCTTCATTCTTTTTTATTTTGGGGGTCTGTCGTGGAGCTTGAAATCTGGGCTTGGGCGCTGTCCCTCACCTCTTCAAGCTAAAGGCAATCACTCTACCTCTTGATCCACAGCACCACTTCTGGTTTTCTAGTGGCTTATTGGAGATAAGATTCTCACGGACTTTCCTGCTGGGGTGGCTTTGAACTCTAATCCTCAGATCTCGGCCTCCAGAGTAGCTAGGATTACAGGCGTGAGCCACAGGTGCTGGCTATGATCTTAATTCTAATGTCTTTTACTTGTCCCTCATGGGGACAATGGCATTAATTGGGAGTTATGAGACTAATTTATAGAATCATCCATACTTCCTGAGACAAATTTCAGTATTATACCATTAGTTAAGTACAGCTGAGGTAGAGAGGCAGATAATGTTAAAAGAATTTGAAGAAAACATCAGAAAGTACAAAGAGGGGGATTGTGAGAAAGGGCATCTTTTCTATCAGCAAGTGTGGCTTCCTTTCTGTTCAACTTGAAAGAATAGTCCTGAAAAATTCCTGCTTTGGCCAGATGGCTTGGCCCTAGTTGATTGTGGTTTAGTTGCATTCTATTTCTGGTACACTTTTTACTTAAGATACCCAGTTCCTGTTAATAAGACATCATTTTCCTGTTAATGGATGTATCCTGTTCCTGTTAATTATGTCACATCCTGTTACAGATTTTAAAGCTGAGCTTAGCCAATCCAAACTGGGGACAAGGCCCTCGCATTATGGATAAAAGAGGAGCAGCCTAACTGTTTTCTGTGCTTGTTTGCTAGATTTTGGCTGATGGTGCACAGTTCTGTAGAGGTAAACATTTGTTTTTTTCTTTATTTTTTTTACCATGTTTAAATAGTTATACAAAGGAAGTGCCATTTAACAAAGATATGTATGAATACAGTAAATCTTGATCAGTGTTAACTATGTGAACATTAACACCACCCTTTGACCCACCCCTTTCCTTTTCTTAATTTTGTGGTATGTACAATTACTTCTTGACTGTATTCTCTTCCTCTTCCCCTTTTCATTTGTCTCCCTTTCCCCTCTTGGCCTCATCCCCTCTCATTAATATACCTCTTTCCTAGTGCTTAGTTTGTTGGGCTTTGATGTAGTCTTTCTGAAAATTATGCTGCTTGAACTTTCCAATGAGTCTATTATGCATCAGTTATTTCATTTGCATAACTCCCAACATATTTACTTTGTCTTGACAACTTCTTTTTGGGTTAGAGTCCTTATTCCTAGGTGACACATCAACATCTAGAGGTATATCTAACAATAATATGCAGCATGTAGTTTCTTTAAAATTGAATAAATCTCGAAGTAAGTTACCATGAGAAAGCGTCTTTACAATGTTAAATTTTCTCATTCTTATGACCTCTTTATCTACTTTCCTCTCATATCTTTTATATTTGTCAGGGAAATCTGGTTTGAGTTCCATATATTTTATGTAATAATATTTAAAATATATTTTTATTTTTGTAATTGTGAATAAAAGGTTGTTTCTAACCTCCTTGCAGATGGCTAGTTCTCATCAATTGTAGTGAAATAAAATTTTGACTTATCAGAGCACACTCATGTGAATAATAGATTATACCACAAACTAATAAAATGTAAATAGAAGCTCAGATATTAAGTGTTGGTTTCTGAAAGATGCAGCATATGAAATCATCTTTCTCATTGGTTCAGGACTTGTTTGTGTTGGAAGCTGCTGAATCACATAAGTAACCCATAAGTACACTGAGATTACACATAACTAACTGTAGCTTATTGCATAAACACACTGAAAACTAATTTGGAGTATACTTTTCTAGTTAACAGGCAAGTTTCAAGTAATTAAAAATAATTGAGACAAGGCCACACTAAAGTTACAAGCACAACTATGTCTATTGCAACATTATTTACTATAGCTAAGATATGGAACCAACCCAGATGCCCCTCAGTAGATGAATGGATCAAGAAAATGTGGTATATATACACAATGGAACTCTATGCCTCCATAAGAAAGAATGACATTGCCCCATTTGTTAGGAAATGGAAAGACTTGGAAAAAATTATATTAAGTGAAGTAAGCCAAGCCCAAAGAAACATAGGTCCCATGGTTTCCCTTATTTGCAATAATTAGTATATGTATGAGTCAAGCAGAAAAGGTCAGATAAGGTGATGTTAGGAAAATGAACCCTAAGATATGTATTTAAATGCCATTTTTTATTTCATGCATTTGTTTCTAATGCATATAAGATTATTTCTTTGTTGCTTTGTATGTTCCTCCCCCACAGTATAACCCCTGCTTTCACTGTATTTGATGTCGGTATAATTTGTGGAGGGGAAGGGGAAAAACAAGTCGTTTAAATAAGGATAGAGGTGGACCTGTTGCAACAATGAGAAGTATAAGTTGTCATGTTGAAAACGAACTTTACAGCTTTGGTGGGGGGAGGGGAGGATTGGGTGGGGGTGCGGGGGCACGCTGGGAAGGGATGGGAAGAGTAAACAAAGGAAGAGGCTACAATTCTTGATAAGAAATGCACTCATTATCTTGCCTATGTAATGGTAACCCCTCTGTACAGTATTTTTACAATAAAAAATAAATAAAAAAGAAAAAAATAAACATAATTGAGAATTAGCCAATCATAGGCAGCCAACTGGATATACTGCAACTAAGCAAATGTTTACTATAATCAATAAGATTTTTTAAAGTTTTTCTTCTGTTTGACCCTCCAAAATTCACTAATGACATTGCTAAGTGGAGCTTTCCCAAATTCTGTTGATTATGAATTCTGTTTAGTGTGTGCTTCCCAATTCACAAATCATTCTTCATTCAAATAAACCAGTAAATTTAATTTAACAAAGTTTTGGTTTTAAAAGATTATTTTTTTCTGTCAGTCATGGGGTCTGAACTCTGGGCCTGGACTCTGTCCCTCAGCTCTTCAGGTCATGGCTAGCGCTCTACCACTTAAATCACGGCACCACTTCTGGCTTTTTCTCCTTATGTAGTGCTGAGGAATTGAACCCAGGGCCTTGTTCATGCAAGGCAAGCACACTACCACTGAGCCACCTTCCCAGTCCCTAAAGGATTAAAATTTATATGCTAATGCTCAGGTAGATCTGAGGTCATAAGTATAGTTGGGGCCCGTTTGATTAGACATAGTTTTTGAGCGGTTGCATGCACACAGGGATTATGTCCCATTATAATAATTTAAGAACTTTCTCAAATATCTTACTGATGTTATCTCACATTCAAATATTTACAAGTTGGTCTAGTACATATGTATGTGTGTGTTTAATTGAATTTTTAAGAACTACATATTGTTTTATACATTACACAGAAAATGTTACAGAATAGAGCTTTAGTTGGATTATTAGCATTTTCTTCTTTAAGATAATTACAATGATGCTTTGAGTGAGGAAAATAGCTATTTTATTTGGAATGCTAAAATGTCAGCAATAATAACCAAAATATTATTTTAGTTTTATATTTTCATGTTGTACATTCTGTAAAAAAATCCCCTACAACTTATAATCAATCCCGAATAAGATTGGAAGAAAGTAATTAATCCTTAAAGCAACCAACCTTCCATATGAGAAATGTTATTCTAATTAAGCATTTTCCACTTCTGCAGAAAGGGAGCAAATAAATTAGTGTACTGGGAGTAAGAATTTGATCAAAAGAATAGGTTATGTTAATATTGCTAAAAAGAAAAAAAATCTCTGAGAGATATAACTAATTCAACTGTCTTTTCTTGGATCTGGAAAATAAAGCTTTAGAAGTAAGTCAAAACAAAACAAAATGATAGAACTAGAATCCCTATACTTTTTGGATACTTGTAGTTCAAATTATGGAGATTAGATCTGAATCACATTTGTTTTTAACTGTTTGTTCACTTTCCAATTAATGCATACATTCATATAAGTTGCTTTTTAATAACAAGGCACACTTATTACATTTACACCATTAGTGTTTCCTTAAACTCATGAAAAATTATATTCTCTAATAATATGTTACTTCTGTTTTATTTATTATAGTATACTCATTAAAAGCTATTTTCAATGTTATTTTTACTTTAATCTTTATTGACTTATAGTGCAAAAAATGTGATATGGAAATGGCACTGTGTTCACACTACTAATTTCATTTTCATTCACTCTGATTATGCTTGTTAATAACTTCCACTCATTTTTAACTCATATCAAATGGTTACTATAAAATAAAATAAGAGGCAACATATTGTCTCAGTGGTTCAAGACAGAAAATTAAGAAGAGAAATACATGAATGATTTTTGTCCATTTAAGAAATCAAACATTGAAATATATAAATATATATATATATATATATATACATATGCATATATACACAAACAACTCTCTCAACTCTTGCCACATAGACTATCTACATATCTACTATATATCTATCACCCACTCTATATCTAGCTGTTATCTTCTATCTCTGTTATCTATCTACCAAGTATCTCAATATTACTTATCTGAAATTCTTGGAACCAATATTTTTATTTTTTTCAGATTTTAGAATATGTAGTCTGGCATGCTGTAAGACTACTAAATAAGAAACTTTAAAATCAAAAGTCTTTAGGGTTTTTTATTTTTTTATTTTTTTTTTATTTTTCTGTTTTCGGGTCCGGTCGTGGGGTAAGAATTTAATGCTTCATCTGTATAAAACACATTTTTACTTCTAAATCCACTTTGACGAATGCATTCCAACTTTATCCCGTGCCTTGCACTTTATTTATTTTAAACTATTTTGTGATGCTTTGAAGTAATATGCAATGAACTACAATTGCATTCTTGCCTATTAGCTAAGCTTTCTGGCTTACAGGATATCAGGTAATATGTAGTTTCTCAGAAATGTATTTGAAAATACAGAGCCAGTAGTGCGTACAAAATCAGGTTATTAAAGTTAATGAACTTTTACATTGGCAGTTTTCAGAAATTATACCAATCAAAATGGAATACATTTGGCCACTAACATCTGGTATTATTCAAAGATTTTAATGTCATGTAAATGAAAAACTAGTTAATAGGAAGAATGAGGATAGCATATCTGAAAGACATTTCTCTTCCACAAATCACGCCTTCACTGTTTTCCCCACAATATACAGTTTTGTTACCTCAACTCTGGAATGAGACCCTGCACATTACTGCCATATCCTGCCTGAGCATCAGGGAACAACCAGCAATTGCTCACTAAGGAAATTTGCATCATGGCACAGAAGGAAATGGCTTTCACTCAGACCACATGAGAACACAGATCATTGTCAGAGAAATCTCCCTAAATGTAAGGAAAATGTGCTTTACATATGATTGGAAAAGCCGCAGATTACATCGGAGCTGCTGCCAAATTAATTTTCCTATTTAATATCATTTCTCTGTCATAACAACCCTGATATCATTATCAGTGTGAACAACCCTTTGGTTGATCAGATTTGATCATTAATTCATGGAAAGAGTTCCAAAGAATTATTTTGTAGTCCATGTAAGTTACCCTTGCACTATGGGTTCCCCCAATTTCTCTTTAGCAAATGAAATATCCCACTGAGATACGATATAAACCACTTGAAGTGACTGAATGCTACAGAGTATTTTATCCCTACAGTTTGTACTCTGAAATGCAATACATACTCTTTGATTTTGAAATCAGAATGCTCTGCATACAAATCTTGATTTCATCATGTGTAAAAACTCCTTACTATTCTGATTCCTTGATTTGTGAAGCAGAAATAATAATATAATTCTTAGAAGCAAATCTTCAAATAGAATGTTAGAGGGCTTTCCAGTAACTGCTCACTCAGGACATAGTTCTGTTGAAGCACACACAATTGCAACTTGGTGTTTCTGTGCTTTGGCCAGATCACTTAGAGATAAAATAGATTTTTCACCTCCAAACTTAAGCCTTTTGAGTATCTTTTCAAAGTTTTTATTTTAGTAGGGTACTAATAACACCTAACATGCAAGGTTATTTTTGTATATTACAAATATAATACATATATTATAGCAAGGATTAAGGATTGTTTGGTTCAATTGTTATTTTAGACTTTGAATAAAACCTTACATTTTCTCTTTTAAGGATTTAAAGAGATAAAATTAGTAGAGTAAAAATTCCCCCTAACACAAAGCAAACAGAACACAAAGGAACAAGTTTTTCAGTGTGGTAATATCTGGTAATATCTCTAATCAGCTTGGCTATTGCAGAGTCTATTAAGAAACAGATGAATAACCAGAATGTACTGCACCCCTGTAATTTCAGCATCCAAAGAGTCAAGTATTATGAGGAGCAGACCACCCTAGGATACACTGTCTTATAAAGAGAGAAGAATAAGAGAGAAAGGAAGGAGAAAAGGAAGGAAGAAATGGAAGGAAAGAGGGATAATGAGAAAAAACAGAAATAGAGAAGAAGGAAAGAGGGAGAAAAGAAGAAAGCAGGGAAAAGAAGTGAAGGTTAGAGAAAATTCTTAAAATAAGATTTAGTTGTACTTTATGGAGATTATTAGGGGATTGTGCTATACATTCCACATAACCAATAGTCTTCATTGCCTTTTACAATAGATAATACTTCCTATGTATATATAAAAGGCAAGTGGTCAGTTAGCATTCATTCCACTTTACTTCTAACCCATGGAATCTTTTAGTTCCTGCCCAGTCAAATGATAAGAGGGGATGCATATTTTTTAATAGTCCTATCTTCTTATTATATACTATAGATTTGTGGTCATTAGTTCTATCTCTTACAGTAGAAAATGGGGTTGAGCAAAGTTAGGCCTTTTCTGCATAATAAACTGTTGTTTATTTCTACTCTGTTTTTATCTTATCTGAGAACATAAAGCTGCAATTTCAAAGTCATTAGGAATAGAAAGTCTGTCCTACACTTGAATATCCTTCATATGAAGTGCATTCCTGAGGAAGAATTTAATGATTATAGTAGCAGACTGATGCTCTCAACACCCCTGAAATTCTGGCAGGAAGGTCATCCTGCAAGGAACTGCTCGAAGCAGAGGTGCCCAGCTCTGCTCAAAGCCCAGAATAAGCACTTCACTAGGATGATTCCAGAGGTGAAACTGGTTCTTACTCTTCTTACCTTGTCAGACACACATCTCTCTGCCTTTATTTTAAATTTAGTACTACGGCTGACATCAAATGGAGGACGAAATGGCAGGCACTGCCTCAGCATCCACAAGAGCGTGAACTGAGTTGCTAAGCTAGAAACTGCATTTCTAATTTCACCCATGCAACTAATTTGAAAATTTGAATGCTATCACTACAAATATGTCTCTTACCTCCTCCACATACTACCTGCAAAAGAAGTCGTTTTCTTAGTTGGGCATAAAGATTATAAACAGAATGAGTTCTGCTGACCCTCACCAATATGCAATTATTAAAATGTTGTATTTAATATGCCTCTCATTTTATAAAGAATCTACAGATTACCTTGTGTCATACTTTTAAATATTTTAATATTAAACATTTTAATAGTATTGTTTAATCCATCAGCTAATTCAGCTAAAATGGAAACGTATTTTCTTCGGAAAATAAAGTCTCCAGGAAGAATGAACATACTGAGAGAAGAAGAGACCATGATTAAACTCTAAACTTTAGAATGCTTTTTCAAGGGAGATCATCATGAAGATGAGCCATTAACAACATATGAATTAACATCATAGCAAAGTCACTAGAATGTAATGGTAACCAAAGATAAATGCTTTAAAAGTCCTTATAAGTCAGAACTATTCACAGAAAACAATCATAAATAGTCACTTAGAAAAGTTTTGTGAAGTTTTAGGAAGGAAAAGGTACCCAAAGAGATTTATGGCAAACTAATATACCAAACTATACATTTTTCATTATTCATTATTGCCTTCATCTTTCTCTTTCTTGCTTATAAATATTATATTCCATGATGAAACCTTTCCCAAACACTATTAGTACTTTTGACCCCTCATTAATTAATCATACAGACTGACAAAACTCTGAAGTTTAGGTAAGCCCACACTCTGCTCTCAAAAAACTACATTTCAGCTAAGAACATCGTAAAACATGATTCACTAGTCTTTAATTTCAGAAACATCTGACTCATATGGGCATTCAACACCATCAAACTACAAACATCTATTTGCAAACTTCTCATACCAAATATATTTCTTAATATTTCCTCTTTTAGTATAATTTATATTACTTTTTTTAAAATTTCTGGTTATAATCATGGCTAGATGGTCTGAAGGCTAATTTCACTCCTTGTTTGGCTGCTCAATTCAGGGAACTCCCTTTAACTGGAGAGATGTTTGCCTTCTTGAAGTCCCCAGAGACCTCAAGGGGTAAGAATTAGGCCTAGGTATACATATCTCCCAGATTTCAAGTTGCCTTTGACATGTTTCTTGTTAGAGAAAATAGTTGCTTTGAAGACTACCTTATATATTGATTAAGTCTGTAAAGGGCAGTGTGGGGACAGGCTTGGTCATTCTGTTGGAGAATTCTACCTTATATATAGTTCTTTCTATTTTAATCTCATGCAGGCTCTTCTAAGATAAAACCGTTGACACATTAAGTATTGAACTACTTTGCCCATCTGTTGTGGAACAATGACGGCTTCAGAGGCTGAGGGCATTCGAACATATTCTTCCTCATAAACTGTTTCTGAATCATCACAAAATTATTTCTATTATGTTCAGCCATGATGAACATAGTTCAATGATGCCCTTGAACATTATTCTCTTTTCTCTTGAGAAAAGTTGATATTCAGTCTTTTACAATGTCATAGAAACTTTTTCCCATCAAATCTGAAAGGAAAGATAGTTAAGTGTTGTGTCTTTGAACATGTTTCCTAGAGCTCCTCTGCCAGCATTCAAATCCTGATTGCGCCATATATCAGATGTGTAAGAGTTGGCAATTCACTTTCCTCTTATATTTCTCAGTTTTCCTACTTACAAAATAGAAAGGAAAAATACTCTCTAACGTTTCTATGTGAATTCAGTTATTATTTAAAACAAGGTGTGATAAGAGATGGGTAATAAACCTTTCCTAGAACCATGTGGTGGGGTTAGTGGAGTGGCTCACTTGGTAGAACACTAGGTAAGAGTGAAACCATGAGGTACTGAGTTCAATTCCTGGTCCTGGACCAAACAGCAACAACAACAAAAGAACTTTGTGGCATTTTGTTACTGCCTATTATAAATTCAATGTAAAAAATTACTACAGGACTTCTCAGTGTAGGTAGTAAAAGATTATGTGGACTCTGTCTCTCTGACTCTGTTTCCTCTCTCTCAACCACGAGAGTAGTTCTAATCAACAGCCAAGGATTATTCTCTATATAGGTGAGGGGGGTTTTAGACAACGTTACCCCAAAGCCTTTGCTTAAGGTCCTACAGATCGTAGAGCACAGAACAAGTCATAACTAAGTCAAATTCCTGACCCACAAAGTCCATGAGTGTAAAACACTATCTTATGACACTTAGCTATAGGTAAGATTTTGTGTAGTTTTTACACTGGAATATTTGTTTTTTATAACTAGTAAGAAGACTCTCCATTAAAAATTTCTTTTTATAATGTTTTTTAAAATACATTTGTTTATTGTAAAGTTACTGTATGGAGAGGTTACAGTTACATGAGTAAGTTAATGAGTACATTTCCTATCAAACATTGTTACCTCCTCCTTTGTTTATTGGAGATATGAAAGTTACAAAACTGAACTAAACTAAAGAAAGTGCTCCCAGAAGTTCTGAAATTCTTCTACTAGGATTGTTAGCAAAAAGTCAGAAAAATACATTTAAAAAAAAACAAAACCCTCTGGGCTGAGAAGGTTGCTCAGTGGTAGAATGCTTGCATTGAGGCACTGCGTTCAATTCCTCAGCACCACATAAGTAGAATAAGATGGAAGTGGCACTGTGACTCAAGTGTTGAAATGCTAGCCTTGAGCTGAAGAGCTCAGGGACAGCTCCTAGGCCCAGAGTTCAGGCCCCACGACTGACAAAATTATTATTATAATAAGTGCAAAATTGCATACCTAAAATATTATTATCCAAATCAGTTCATAAGAATAATGCACATAAAATTTCCCAAAATAAAGTTGATGTTTAAAAAAGAAAAACAAAACAAAAAAGTCCTTAAAGGTGAAATCTTCATTTAGTGGAAATGTATGGGATATATATATTCGACTGGAATGTATAGATTACATATTGAGTTTGCTTTTCTTCTTTACAAATTAGCTAATTTACATAATCAGAAAAATCTATTAAAGATCAAACTTTCTCCATACTTTTCTGTTCTACAGTGGTATTTTAAGCTTAATCAATGTTCTAGAAATCTTAAAGAGATAATAAACTCAAATATTCAAAAGTTTTTGTGTTGATGACTGAGTTTATATAAAAGTTCAATACAAAACTTACTGTTTTTTAAGGTCTGTC